>NW_026855820.1:0-69910 GCF_026571515.1 Ruditapes philippinarum
ACAAATGACCATTTTCATTAAAATTCAGCAAGAGTTAGGGATTTGAAAGGGGACTAACAATTATACCACATTTCAAAAAATTTTAAAAATAAATCTGCAGTTTTAACAAAAACTATCTGTGGACAGCATGCTCCAATTTTTTGACAATCAGAAGTTGCACATAAAACTTTAACTAAACTATAATGTTTATACCTGGGCGAGTAGGATAGTCATACACTTCTTTGAAAAAGTCACGCTAGAAACCTGATACATATTCATGATTACATTAATTTTCATAACAAAACTAGAAACGCGTCCATAAGACATGCTGTTTGGTCAGGCTACTGACACAACAGAATGACAGACGGACAAACCTCCACCCCCCAGCCCCTGTCCTCAGTTTTGGTGGAATAATACAGGAAGTATAACACTTGGAACTTACCAAATGCCCATACATCTGATTTGCTACTGAACCTGGTATAACTGAGAACTTCTGGTGGTGCCCATTTCACAGGGAACTTTGTTCCCGTAGAACTAGTATATTCATCATCTATTACATATCTGAAATAAAAGATTTACAGATAGTTTGTAATGGGAAAATGTAGTTTTTTTCATACAGTCTCCTTCATATCTATCAATAATATTGTTTTTGTTGTAAATTCTATGATTCTAAGAGAATAGTGCAAAAACAAACTAATTATTTGTTACTCAAAGCAGCATGCCTTCAGACAAATGAAAATATGTTTTAATCAACAAGTTCCAAAGCTACAATGTACAGTACAGATATCGAGGAATATGCAAATTTCTGCGAGTATCGAGTAATCTCAAAAAGCGTGACTCCGAGTGGATTATAAATTTCTCGGGTGAAAAAGAGTGACTCCGAGACAAAAACGAGTGACAATTTTGTCCGCGAGACTCCGTGAATCTCCGAGTCAAAAAGAGTGACTCCGAGTTAAAAATATTCTTTTCTGACATGTTATGCGTGACAAGTTAATTACACAAATTCAACAGGGCAATTATTAAATTTAAAAGAAATTTGTTTTGAGTGCTTACCTACCATCTTATTTAACTGCCAAAACATCTTCACGGTAATCACCCAACTTTTAAAAAAAACTCTTTTCTTTACAAGATATAAAATAAGAATTTGTAACAAAGTTACCTATGTCCCCACCTAAGGGAAGTTTCACATGACGCACACAATTGTGCTATTTCAAAAGATTAAGGTATGGATCTGGACATTCAGTGCAAAATCTTGATCAATGCTAGATCTGCACATGCAACAAAAAATTCATTAAAGGATCAGAATGAAATAACTCCTGTGTATGTGCCACCAGAAATACATTTCTATAGTTGTTAACACCTTTTCAAAACCATAAAATGTGACATGTACAAAATAAAATATAACAAATACAAAAGCAATACTGAGTATGGTCTATTATAGGGTATATTTCGGTCCCAAACTTTTTCATTGATCAATGTATGTGGGCAATTCACCAATGATATTTTATTTGCTTGGACCTGACTTTGCATCATACCCTGTAACACACCATGATAAGCTTTGACCTCCAAATGTGACCTTGACCTAGGAGGTAGTGGTCCAGATGTTGAGAATTACACATATTATTGTGAACATTTGTGCCAAGTATTTTCAAAAGCCCTTGATGGATGTGAAAGTTATGGACCGGACACGACATATATACTCCAACAGACAATGTTGACCTTCAATCACCAATTGTGACCTTCCCCTTTGAGTTAGGAGTCTGGGTGTTGCACATGACACATTGTCTTACTAACATTTGTATCATGTTATTTCAAATTCCTTTGATGAATGGCTAAGTTATGGACCGGACACGATAGTGTGATAGACAGACAGATAGATGGATGGATAAACAGACAGGTGAATGGTGCCCATTTCAGATCCCCCAATTTTACTTCAAAAAGGCAGGGAACAATTATATAAAAAAAAATTTTAAAAGAGGAAATTCTTATACATCAGATTCTACACTTTTCATTCAGATACGAGAAGAGAACTTCTTTTAAGTCCTTTATTGGGACCAATCAAACCAAGTATCTTTTTTAAGCTTAAAGTGCTATCATTTGTATATAATCATACATATACTTCTGCAGTCTGTTTTGTATACATAAGTATAAAGTTTAACCACGGTACTAAAACCTCACCTGGCTAATCCAAAGTCTGCCACCTTGATTATTTGGCTATCTCCTACTAAACAATTTCTTGCTGCTAAGTCTCTATGTATGAAACTACGGCTTTCTAAATATTCCATTCCACTACACACTTGTATACACATGTCAACAAGTGTTCCAATTTTGTTTAATAATCCATGTTTGTGACGTTTTAAATATGTCAATAGGGCGCCTGAAAACAGGAATTTCAATAAAAATTACTATAAATACATGACATTTTGTGTATTTCTGTATTTTTTAATGATACAAATTACAAATGTAATTTAAATTCGATTTGGCCCCCAGACTTAATAATCCCACGTCCCGCAGGCTCCAGCTTTTAATGCATCTTGTGCTTCTTAAGATTCTAATGTATGAAAAAAGGTGTTTTAACCCTTCTAATGGTATAAAATCATATTGTCAAATATATTAAAGAGTTTGTTTGTTTGTTGATTGGGTTTTACATCACACCGACACAGTATAGGTAATATGGCAACATTCCAGCTTTACTGGTGGAGGAAGACCTCAGGTGCCATACAGTGCATTATTTCAGGCACAAACAGGCACCTGAGTAGAACCACCAACATTCCGTAAGCTAGCAGGATAGCTTCCTCACATGAAAGAATATAAGGTCCCTGTCGGGATTCAAACCCACAGTGGTGAGTATATTAAAGAGATAATTATAAAATAAACCTACCATATTGCATCAATTCAGTGACTATAATTAAAGGTTTGGATTTAGTTACTACACCATACAACTGTACTAGATTGGGATGACTGAGTTGACTGAAACAAAAAAGAAACTACATGTATAATATTAGAAAAATATATATCAGGAAATTTTAAGAACAAACATTTCTGATGCCTATATAGAAGCATTAATAATTAATTGTGTGACATATTATAGAAACAATATACTGAAACTGATGACAGCAGAGTGCAAAAAACGGCAGCACAAAGTATATTCAAACTACAATAAAGTCTAATTTCAAAAAATAAAGAATTAAAAAGATACTAGTAACTTTTCACATATGTTGACATTCAAAGCAATTTCGATGACCCAAACTGACACACAGATATTTGGCACAAGCTCAAACTGGGCTAATCACCAAGTCAATTACCAGCCCACTGCTACTATATTGTCTTGATTGACAGTGGCTTATTTAGTACTTATTTCACTTATAAGATACAAATTTAATAATTGTGTATAATGACAAAACAATAAATCTTAATAATTTCAAGTAATTAATGGGGTTTAAACGAATTAATATTATTTCATTTTTTATTTTTGAATCTTATCCATTCATTGATGATTTTAATTTTATACTGGAATATCTTAAACTATAAACTATGTGAAACATTATCAACAAATATACGATTAACTTAATGCCCTATACTTTGAGCTTTAGGTAATCATGCAGAATGGAAACAGGTAACTGCAAATCTGCTCTGAGCACTTTATGCTCAAAGCTTTGCTCAAGTCAGTTAAAAACACAACAAGAGGGCCATGATGGCCCTGAGGTCGCTCACCTGTATATAGCCCCCCCCCCCAACGTTGCAGGGCCAATTTAACCCAAGGGCTTTTATTTGCACAAACTTGGTAGACACCCATAAGAAGATGTTTTATGCTAAACATCTAAGCTCTAGCTAATTGGGCTTTTTAAAAGAAGATTTTTTTTAAAGTTTTAACTATACACATATAGTTAAAAACAATGACACCCCTGGGGCCGGGGCCAGTTTTTTGACCCCAGGGCTTTTATTTGAACAAACTTTGTAGACACTTACTAGAAGATGTTTTCATGCTTAATATCTAAACTCTAGCTATTCGGGTTTTTTTCAAAGAAGATTTTAAGTCTTTGCTATACACATATAAAGAAAATCAATGACCCCCGGGACGGGCCAAATTTTGACCCCAGGTCTTTTATTTTGAACAAACTTTGTAGACACTCACTAAAAGATGTTTCATGCTTAATATCTTAACTCTAGCTATTTGGGTTTTTTCAAAAAAGATTTTTTTAAGTTTTTGCTATACACATATAAGGAAAAATCAATGACCCCTGGGGCGGTGCCAATTTTGACCCCAGGGCTTTTATTTGAACAAACTTGGTAGACCCTATTAGAACTGTTTGATGCTAAATATCTTAGCCATAGCTCTTTGAGTTCTTTAAAAGAAGATTTTTTAAGTTTTCATAGGGAAAATCAATGACCCCCGGGCAAGGCCAATTTTGACCCCAGGGCATGTATTTGAACAAACTTGGTAGACACTGATTAGAAGATGTCTCGTGATTAATATCTAATCTCTAGCTCTTTATGTTTTTTTTAAAGAAAAAATATATTAAGTTTTACAATATACATATAAGTAAATCAATGACCCCCTGGGGGTAGGGCAAATTTTGACCCCAGGTCTTTTTTTAAACAAATTTGGTAAACACTTATTAAAAGATGTTTCATGCTAAATATCTAAGCTCTAGCTCTTTGGGTTTATTAAAAGAGTATTTTTTCAGTTTTTACTATATACATATAGGAAAATCAAGGCCCCCCCCCGGGCGGGGCCAATTTTAACCCTAGGACATTTATCTAAACAAACTTGGTAGACACCCATTAGAAAATGTTTGATGCTAAATATCTAAGCTCTAGCTCTTGGTTTTTAAAAATGAAGATTTTTTTATGTTTTTACTATATACATATATGGAAAAACAATGACCCCCCTGGGGCGGAGCCAATATTAACCCTAGGACATTTATTTAAACAAACTTGGTAGACATCCATTAGAAGATGTTTCATGCTAAATATCTAAGCTCTAGCTCTTTGGGTTTTTTGAAAGAAGATTATTTAAGTTTTTACTATATACATATATGGAAAAACAATGACCCCCCTGGGGCGGGGCCAATTTTGACCCCAGGGCTTTTATTTGAACAAACTTGGTAGACACTCACTAGAAGATGTTTCATGCCAAATATCTAAGCTCTAGCTCTTTGGGTTTTTTAAAAGAAGATATTTCAAATTTTTTCTTTCGGTTGCCATGGCAACCAGAGTTCTGCATGGAATTAAATTCTTTGAACAATTTTTAAAGGTGACCACCAAAGGAACATTCCTGTGAAGTTTGGATGAAATTGGCTTAGTGGTTTATGAGGAGATGTCATTTAAAGTAAAAGTTTACGGACGGAGGGACGACGGACGGACGACGGACGGACGGACGCCGGACGAAAAGCGATCACAAAAGCTCACCCTGTCACTTTGTGACAGGTGAGCTAAAAATTGACAAAAAAAGTTAACACAATCTTACATCATATCAACTAAATTGGGATAAACAATAACAAACTTCAAAAACCAAAGTAAGATTTACTTGCCAGATTATTGAAATATCTTGATCTTATAAGTTATCCTGCAAATTGGAAACAGGTAACTTAAATTCTGCTCTGAGCACTATATGCTCAACACTATCCTCAAATGAATTAAAAAAACATAAATTTAAAAAAAAAAAAGGTTAACATTATTATTTTTTGTATATTATATCTTACGTCATAGTTTTGGCCTCCTCTAAGAAAGCATCCTCTGACATGGTCCTTTCTTTCATCATCTTACCTGCCACTACTCTACCATTCCATTTACCTTTATGTACAGTCTGTAAAAATATACAAAATTACAATTTGTTATATCATAACTAAACCTACGTCAAGGTCATTAACCTATGCCACCAGTATAGAGCCAGGCCAGCCTGCACATCCGTGCAGTCTGACCAGGCTCTTTACTGTTGGCTTTAATTTTCATCAGAAAACAAAAGGCTTGACTAGTCAATGAAGTAATGGGTTAAGAAATTCAATTAAGGGCTAAATATCTGAATAAAAAAGTGATACCTTGGAATTTAAAATCAGCAAAATTACATCACAAAGACTTTCCGAATATACATGTACTTGTATTTATAAATTTAACAAAATGTTCATGTAATAACCACATAAATCTAAAAATAGTAAATTGTTATACATGCATCTGCAATTCTATAAATACATGTATATCATTTTGTAAATCAATTTAGTGTTTAAAACATTTGGCTTATTTCACATTTATTGTACAGGGCCAAGAAGACATTGTACTTTTTCTTATATCATATCACACAATACATGTATAACCGAATATTTTTTTTGCTTTGCATGCATAATGAGGATGAAAACTGACAAATGATCGTAGAAAACAAGTGGTTCAAGTTCTTAGGACTCAATTTGTTGTAATCTTTTCCTCATTTTCAAAACTTAACTCAGTTTTGTTACTAAGCTTATAAATTTACACAGATTTAACCTTCCGTGCATATGTCCTACAGTACAGGGCACTGAATTTTATCATGTGTATAAACATAATCTGCTGACATTGACTGTATTTTTGGAGAAAAAAATATTTCCATAATACTTGTAAGGAAGTAATATATTTATATATTTCCTACAGACTGAATGATGCATGCTCAAAAGTATTGTTAAATAGTTAAAACCCTAGTACTTAGAATAGCAACATAATATTTTGTTCCAGAACATTTTATTTTGTGTGATTCACAATATTCATTAGTGTTTGTTTGTTTGTTTCATTTTAAGCCTTTTCCCAACAGTATTTCAGTCATATAGGCAGGTTAAGTTTCCTAACCATCGTTCCTGGAGAGTTACACCAGTACTATACTACCTTCCTCCATGCTAAACTACCAAGCATCTCCCGGGGATCGAACCCCAGCCAGAGAGGTAACTGGATTAGAAGTCATAGACTCTAATCCGGCATGACCACGGGAGTGGTTGTTTCATTTGTGTTTAACATCATAGCCTGAAGGTATTCTATAACAAAACTTTTTCAAGAATCAGACATAGGATTGTAGAGGCAAAACAATTTTACATTTACTATAATTCTATAAAAAATATTTCTTTACATATAGCTGTATATTGGTTAAGTAGATGTAATGTTATTGTTACAAAGTGAAAAAATAATATGCTTTAATAAAAACTATTGCTATCAAGATACTTCTTTTGGTTGTTTTTTTTAAACAACACTAAATACAGATAATGAATAAGTCCCAATGAACAGTAAAAAGATAAAACATGTACAATCAGGATTTTACATTTTTATCTGAGGCAACACTGACACGCCAACAAAAACAACCAATTTGTCCAAGGGTTAGGGGGGATATTTAAATCTACAGGTTGAAAATACAACCAATTTTTAAGCATTTCAACCGACGATAGGATTGCAAATCTGTTTGAAAATCCTGTACAATCTTATGGATTTTGTCAACTTCAATACAAAAAACTTTACAAAATTACTGTGTTGGCAATTTTATTATCAGTTAAAGATAAAGAATATAGATATTATGGCCTCAAGATTTATGTTTTCTACAGACACAGACAGTGTTAAATCGATAAACATACTATAATCTGTCATTGAGAGGGCAAAAAAATCTTTCTTATAATTATTTATCTTAACAGTACAACATGTCTTGTTTATTTTGGCACAGCATTTAAAAAAAAATACTTGAGTCTTCATTATATCTATTGTAACAAATCTTTACTTAGATTCAGGTTAAAACACACATATACATAATACTATCACTTAAGCATTTTATATAAAACTGATGACACAATTGTAATAAAATATTTCGGAAGTTTGTCAAACATAAATATTACAAGAGGCTCATTAAATAATTAAATATAATAATAAAGAACAAAATCTAAAACTCTTTTTTAACTATGACTAGATATCAATTTACCAGTTAATATAATGTGACGACATAAGTGGAAGCATGTATAGAGTACTGTGCAATAACCTGGGATTGCCCATGAAAGCCCGAAGGCTTATTTCCAATGGGGTCCTTGGATATATACTTTAGAAACTGGAAGATGTCATATAAATAAAATATTAAACTTTAATATTATTAACTTTGCTAAAAGGAAAACAATAAAAATGAAAATCAATATCTAGTCATACTAGTAAATTTAATTATAATTTCCAAACTGTTCTAGTAAATGGGCCTTCACTGAGCTTTTGTCATCTCCTATCTTATTAATTTTTTTAATGCATGTAGGCAAGGAATTCCAGTCATAAATTGCTTTTTGAAAAAAAGTTACATTATCTTTCACATAACTTCTTGGGACCCAAAAATTGTACTGATTCACCCGAGTTGAATAAGAATGAATGTCTCTAACAGGTACAAAATTTTCTTTCATATATGAAGGGCACTGGTTATTAACAATTTTAAAAACATGATTAAGATACAATTGCTTATTTCTGTTTTCTACATTTGATAAAGACATTTTGCAAGAATAACATTATTTCCCATGAAAGCCCGAAGGCTTATTTCCAATGGGGTCCTTGGATATATACTTTGGAAACTGGAAGATTTTATTATTGAAGATGTCTCTAGGTCCAATACCACGTATAAATCTAACAATTTTATTTTGACAAATTTGAAGCTTACTTTAAAACACTTGTTCAGACTAGGGTACCAAGAAGAACATGCATAATCAAGACACTGTATTAATGCTGAGCATAAATATTTTCTAGTCCTGAAATCTAAAACATTTGCTCGACTATACAAACACTTAAGATGTGAATTCACCTTTGTAAGAATACTATTAAAAATAGATTCACCTGACAAAGAATCATCAATATTTAAACCTAGATATTTGACAGATTTTGTGGATTCAATAGTTTGTCCATTAACTCTTTAACTTGTTTCAGTTTACGTTTGGAACCAAAAATAAGGCATTCAGTTTTTCACAAGCCAAGATGAACAAGACTCTAGTGTTTGTACAAGTTTTTTAGAAACAAGCTCTTGGATTTTTGTGAGCAAAAAGAATTGCACTGTCATCGGTGTACAGAATAAGTTAACATTCTTCATCTATACTAATTCCAATGTTCCAAAGCACAAAAATAAAAGAGGACCCAGGACCCTACCCAGGGGAACCCCACATGTAACAGGCATATAATCTGATAAAATGTTATCAACACTAACAGTTTGTTTTCTACCTTTAAGATAAGACATAAACCAGTCAGTATTAGAGATACCCGTCAATTTCAGTTTTCAACATAAAATATCGTGGTCAACAGTATCAAATGCTTTTTGTAGATCTAACATTATCATGCCTGTGTATAAACCTTTGGAATTATTGCTTCTGATATGATCCATAAAATGGATAAGACAAGTGTCAGTGGAATAGAAATTTCTAAAACCTGACTATAATTCATACAATAAACCATTATCAACTAAAAACTATTCAAGTTGAGAATACACTGATTTTTCTAAAATCTTTGATACATTATGCTTTATATGCTGACAGGTCTATAATTTCCTACTTCAAGATTACTGTTCTTTTTATATTAAGGTTTTACCTTAGCTACTTTCATGTCATCAGGGACATAATTTTCTGAAATTGACATATTTATGATAAAAGTAATTGGTATTTTCAAAAAGGAAGCTGCATCTTTTAAAAATCTAGCAGGAATTTCATCTAAACCAGTACTCTTTGATGAGTTTAAATTCTTAAGCTCTGTGTATGCAAAGGTCTCAGACACATGTTTCAATGACATTAATGAGCCATGTCATGACAAAATCAACATAATGGGTTGCGACCAGCATGGATCCAGACCAGCATGCTCATCCGCGCAGTCTGATCAGGATCCATGCTGTTCACTTACAACTCTATAACAAGTAAAGAAACTGATAGCAAATAGCATGGATCCTGATCAGACTGCGCGGATGCGCAGGCTGGTCTGGATCCATGCTGGTCGCAAACCCATTATGTTGGTTTTGTCACAGCGCAGCACATTTTATTATTCTTAATATTTCTATCATTATAAAAATCTAACAAAGCTTGTGAGTCAATGTCAAACAATTTGCTAGCACAAGGTTACTTATCTACTAGCTTAGAAGCAACAGTAGTAAAAGTCATTAAAATGATTAGCAATTTTTAAAAGATTATGACAATTTTCACTATCAATTTTTAAAAAATTATATTTTCATTCTCTGCAGTTTTGGATTTATATAGATTTATATATTCTTATTGTTTTAAATGTTTCCATAGGCCTTTTGGATTATCTCTATTTTTAGCACTTTGATCAGTAAAATAAGAAGACTTAGCATGTTTTACTTCACTTTGAACAACATTTCTAAAAATTTACAATAACAAGAAAAATCTTCATGGCAACCATATTTTCTAAACTTGTATAAATAATGATCTCTTGTTTTGATATGGTCTAAAATCTCTGATGACATCCAAGGTTCAGTTCTCTGTTTTAATCTAATTTCCTTAAAAGGAGCAATGGCATTCAACACTGACATAAAAAATATCTTTAAAAGCTACCAATGAAATGTTTACATTATCAGGATAAAAACACTAACTGTAGTCTGCTGGACCTGATTTTTCAGTAAACAAAACGTTACTATAATTTTTTACACATCTAACTTTAGAGAAATAATGTTTTGCGAAACTTTGTTTGCTGATTTCCCTTGTACAAAAAGTCAAAAAGTGATCACTAAGTCCAATAGAAATAACACCATATTGACTTAGCCTATCTTTTGAATTTGTAATGATATGATCAATTATACGTTTGCTTGATAAAGTAATTCTAGTGGCTTCAGTAATGATCTGTTGTAGATCAAAAAGTTTAAAAATGCTAGTGTAGGATTTAGAAACTGATATATACTTTTGGTAAAACAAAGTAAAAACTTATTTTCAAGAAAAAGGGAAAAAACGTAAGCAACAGAAAATTTCTTATGTAGGTTAGACATATGGTTTATATAATCTTTAGTTATATGAACATTTTTTGTGTTATATGGCTCATTAGACTATAAAACCTAGATGGTTTTTATCTTTAGTCATACCAATTTTTGTGTGTGACAAGTTATATGGCTCATTTTAAATGGTTTTAGATTATATAACCTGTCATAGACAAGGGTTATATGGCAAACCACCATGCAAACATGGTCATATAACATGTAAAGTCTTCTTAAGAATAAAATAGAACTAAGTCTCTGAATGTGATTAATGCCCTACAATTCATGTTCTTCATAGAAGCTCACTTAGATATGTGGAAAAGGGAAATAACTTATGTGGCATAAAATTTGCTTGGGGTATACTAAATATTTGGAAAAAGTTATCACTCGGACGCATATAAATCGGCAAAATTACATGAAAATTGCAGACTCCTTTTGAGTCTGTACATGAGGGATAATGAAAAAGGGCAATATCCCTCTCGCCCCCTAACACCGGTTTGATCAGTTTTCAATTTGCAACAAAAGTGTTGGAAACAATGAGAGACTAGTAAAAAGTAACAACACTGAAGTATAGGTATACTAACGGGTTTGTTATTATACTTAAAACAGTAGATAATCACTAAAGATGTTCATTATATATACAGTTATACAGTATAATATAAGCCAATGAATATTTCTAACTGATAACTATGTACAAAACTACTTACACCAAAGCAACCTGACCCAAGCACATCAAATAATTCTAAGTCATTCCTGTCTAGCTCCCATTTACCTGGAGGGAAAAAGTGATACATAGATTACATATACAAGCATAAAACAGTAAAGCAAAGCATTGACATAGTTTTAAATATCTCTATAACTAATCTTGTCTAATGAAATATATTAACACACAACTGAAGGTTAAAGGGACTCCACTGAAGACTTTTAAGGTGAAAGGCCTGGAGATAATTTTTGGTGAAATATAAACAATTTGATAAAGGTCTTGCTTTGAGGTTTTAAAACTTTTTTCTGGGGTCTGTATCAAATCTCAGATTTCTATTGGTCAGAATAATTATGTTCTGTGCTGGTTTCTAACCAATCAAATACTTTTAATCCGAGTTTAAGCTTGGGAAATTTCTTTATAACCTTTGACCCAGGTATATAACTTGTGTGCAAACTTTAATATCATTTGCTCACTCCATCTTACAGATAATTATTATCTTTATAGTGCAAAATGAGCTAATTTGAAAAGTGTTTAAATGTTTTTTAACCCAAATATGGCTAAGAATCACACATTTGCACACCCCCACACTCTCAAAAAAAGATTTTCAATTTAATTATCTGATAAAACCTCTTCATTATCTTTTGCATATTTTTATAAAATTTAAAGTGCGCTGTTTGATCAATATGTTATTATTTTAAACTTTTACATTTCTGTGTATTTGGACCTTCATTGAGCTCGAAACTTTAACATGATTTCGTTGTGTTACATCAGTGGTGTTTTGCACTCTCTCTCAGAGGAGTATTTCACACTAAGTAACAATCAATTACTATCAAAGATTATCAAAATGAGGCAAAATCTGGTAACTTACTATGACCGAATCCTGCAGTCACCGGGGCGCTCTTGTTCTTTGTAGGTGGCGCTCTTAGTCTTGTAGCTATTCCACCAGCATTGTGTTTATGGTAGTAGATTAAATCAGGTATTGTTACAAATGCGTGTTTCTCCGCAAGATAAAACTTGTCTTGATCGTTCTTCTTAATATGGTAGTGACGTACCACTCCATCTCGACTGAAATTGTAAACGAAAATGATCCCCTTAATTTAATGCTTGATCAAATATGTGTAATAACTTCATTTTCGAAAAAAAAAATCAACAACAAACAAACAAAAATACTCCGGAAAATTTAACTAACTTGTTTACATTAAGGTAACCTCCTGTGGTTTTTCTTCTAACATTAACATGTAAAATACCTAATACATGTGCTCAAAATGAATATACATGTAGTTATCTGTTTGTAATGGAACTTGTAACAAATCAGCATTTGAGCCGTGTCACGACAAAACCAACATAATGGGTTTGCGACCAGCATGGATCCAGACCAGCCTGCGCATCCCCGCAGTCTGATCAGGATCCATGCTGTTCGCTTACCAACCCTTTTACAAGTTGAGAAACTTGAGTGAAGTTGAGACACGGCTCATTTCATATCATCAACTGATCAGGGATGAGGGACAAACTGCTAATGTCTTTTACCAGTTATACTGTTAAATGTTTTACAGCTAACATGGCTGAATAATAATTGCCCATGTCAGAGCTAGTGCCTTTAGGATAACTATCCTACCTTAGTATAATGTCACGCATATACAGCCAAACCAATCTATATATTTGTGCAGTCTGATCAAGCTCTTTACTGTTTGTTGCTTTATTTTAGCATCTTTCTTTTACATCAAAAGCCATTGCACAATGAACTATATTTATATCAGTTATATTACAATAGGGCAAAAAAATTAAAAGATTTTAAAATGAAGTTCTTGTCATGATAACAATATGATAAGAAAAGAAAAAAACGCTCCTATTTTTGTGGTTGGGTTTAACATCCCACCAACATTATACATGTATATATAAGTATTGGTCATATGTTGGCTTTCCAGCTTTACTGGCGGAGGAAGACCTTAGGTGCCCTTCTGTACATTATTTCAGGCACATGAGTAGAATCACCAGCGTTCTGTAAGCTAAGGTCACATGTAGAACCAGACGACACTTGCACGGCTCAAACCTACAGCAGTGAAAGGTGAGAGTGGTTTGAGGCCCCATAAAATGCTTCAAAAGACGTATATTCATTTTACTGGAATGTGAACATGCTTTTATGAAAAATCCCACTTAAAAGTCTCATTCTAAAAATGTATGTTATAAATTTCCATAACAAAAAAATCATCACAATTTCTATGAAAGCATGCATTAGACACTTTGCTTTATAACGCACACACAACTAAACAAGAAAACCAAACATATAAAGTATTTAATTGGACAATGAAGTTGAATATCACTTATATTTAAGGAAGACCTCTGAGGGCAGAACAATAGATTATGAATTCAATCATTTTACAGGATAATAAATGCCTCTTAATTGTTTTATTATTAAATCAATTAGCTAAATTTCCCACTTAATCATCTCAAGTGTCTTCATATGAATGTATCAACATTTTCCTGGTTTCAATGTGGCTACGATAAAATCCCTTTAACAATTGGTCTGTTGATAAAAGCACTTGTTAAGTTTTCTTTTTCATCTATTGATTCTTTTTAATGATCACTTATGCTTAATTTATTTCCTTACATACTGTAGATATGATCTGATAATAGTCAATATAGGCTAACAACATTTGAGCCGTGTCATGACAGAATGAACATAGTGCGTTTGCGACCAGCATGGATCCAGACCAGCCTGCGCATCCGCGCAGTCTGGTCTGGATCCATGCTGGTCGTTTACCAACTCTATTACAAAAGTAGAGAAACTGATAGCAAACAGCATGGATCCTGATCAGACTGCGCGGATGCGCAGGCTGGTCTGGATCCATGCTGGTCGCAAACCCATTATGTTGGTTTTGTCGTGACACGGCTCATTTTTCATTAGATGGTCACACAGAGACTTAAAAGGCACAAGTTAGTAATTGTGAAATTACGAAATAAAATGTTCATCAACAATTATAAAAAATTAAAAACAATCAAAGCAATTGGCAGAAATCTAACCCTTACCCTGCAAAATATTTTGAATGGACTTGTTTTTTATTTTATTTTTGTTTGTTTGTTTGTCAACACAATCTAGGTCATATAGTGCCATTTAAACAGTAAAAATGATTTTGGCTAACCTCAGGTGTTACAATTTTTAAAGCAACACCAAGAGTCAAAACGACCTCTTTTCCTGGAGCTAAGAGATGCACAGACACCAGTTATTCAAACCCATATAGTCACCTCTTGCAATCACACAGGTGTAAACAGTGACTGCAATTCTGATGCCTCAACAGCATCCCCTCAGACACAAGGGGGATAAACGGACTTGTCCAACTTCCATTTTTTGAAACTCTTCATAATATTTAGATGAAAATTGAAAGTAAATCAGCCAACAGTATAGAGCCTGGTCAGACTGCACAGTTGTACAATGCCAGCAAGATGACTTGGTTCTTATAATGCTGTTGACCAAGGCAAGTAAAAGGGTGAAGGATAAAGTGCAACCTTAAACTTAAACAATAAAGATAAGAGTATTTTCTAGAAGAAAAAAACACTGTAATCAAACAATTTGATTCTACTTATTCTTTGT
Organism: Ruditapes philippinarum; assembly: GCF_026571515.1. Taxonomy (NCBI): domain Eukaryota; kingdom Metazoa; phylum Mollusca; class Bivalvia; order Venerida; family Veneridae; genus Ruditapes; species Ruditapes philippinarum. The sequence goes on from NW_026855820.1 coordinate 15,202, forward strand.
TACAAGGCAAACAAAATCCTTGAGCCCTTTAAATGTCACATAAGTACAGTACAGCAAACTCAGGCCACTAGCATTGCAAGAAAGCAGGCCTATTTTACCCTTCTGACAGTACACAGACGCTTAATTTAGATTCTGAAAATACTATTGCCTATTATACCCTTCCAATGTACACAGATGCTGAATTTAGATTCTGAAAATACTATACAGTATATTATCTAACAAACAAACAAGAAGAATACATGTAGTTCCATTGAATTCAATGTGCCGGGCCCCAGACGACAGACATTCACACCAGACATACATTATTGTTTTATTCTTGTGATCTGGATTGTTTAACTTAACATACCTCAAATTGGCTGTTTCTATGGAATAATGAACAATATGTCATCTTGTACACAGACTTGTATAAACACAAATATTTTGGATCCACAAAATGGAAAGCTGAACATGCAGTGATCACAACTGTTCAACATGAACATAATGTGACCTGGCATGTACAATAAATACAGACTTCTGACTTATATGAACTCCACTTAGTCTAAAAGAACGTAAATTATTTCTTATAAAAAGCCAGAAAGGCATTGAAAATTTATTTGGGGGTAAACCTAATCTTTAAAGTGAATGTTGTCAACACTGTCATTTTGGGTGTTTTGCACATATTCCATCTATAGTCCGAAGCCAGGTTCAAATTGACCGAAATTTTTAACATGTCTTAGCCATCTAGACAAAAAATCTTCAATGATCCCACAATTTAAAGGAATCACAAGACTCCGTACCAAACTAAATTAATTATTGAGTTCAACTGCCTCACCCGTAGTTCGATCCTCACTGGATCGAAATCTTTCAATGTAGTATGGTCCACTCAGCCTGACTTTGGGTGAAATATTGTAACTTTCATTTGTCTTACAGTACAATATTATCTGGAAAACAGATGGGCACCCGTGCCCGCTCTGCCTGACACAATGCGTTTGGGTCAGCCTTCTCCACCAATTAAATCTCGAAAAAAATTACGAAAATGTCAGAGACCTTAGTGGAGTCCCCTTTAATATAAAGGATCACCGAAACTTAAATTTCTCCCTATTAAAGCATTTTAAAAAATATAAAAATTTCAAACTTTCAAAAAGTTAGCTGAAATATTTTTGCTCAGAATTTATCTTAGAGTTCAATCAAATTTTGGTAACAAATATATTCTCTTTTTAATCATGCCTAAGTGAGAACTGATGAAAGAGCTATAAAATAAACCAAATGATAATTCTCACTGCAAAATTTTAATGGTAACTCTATACAAATACAGCAGTACAATTGTCTGGTGTTGACCGTGCACACAAACTAATACATTAAACTGACATGTTACCCTATATGATAGATACAATATTTCAAATAAATTATTGTGTGTGTATGGAGGGTACGGGAGTGTAGGGGGTGGGGGTATAAGCAAACTTCCTGGCTACACAATTATTTATGACTACACAATTATTCATATATCATCTAGCATCTATCTGTGTAAGGCTCTTACCTAGCACTGGGCATACTTTGCCTCCTTGACAAGAAAAACAAGGTCATTACACAAACACAACAAATCAATACACAGGTTTACATAAAAAAAGAAACAAATACAAATAATATTCATAAAATAGAGGACTGCCATGAGCTACTCTAGCTCGATGGAAATAATATTTAATGCTAATTATGTTAACCACTACCACATCATATAAATATTAATCTAAATACTGCTGAATTTTGGAAATGGACTAGTCCAACTTCCATTTTTGTAATCGTCCATTATCAATTTTGGGGATTTCAGGATAGAATTTGAAATTGGTCGGCCTACTATATAAACCTGGTCAGATAGACGGATGTGCCGGCCAGCCTGGCTCTATACTGGGGGCAGGGGCTTACCATTTTTAGTTCCACCTAGGTAAAATACTTCTATTATTATCATCTCTACCACAGGACAAAGCTATTTCTGCTTCAGAATAGGACTGTCATTCCCTTGCACCAATAAACTTGTGAAAAATACCAGCAGTTTTGCCAATGTCATTTTCTTATTTAAGGGATTTTAAAAATACCAACAGCTACATTCCAATGAATGCCATGCCCTAGATGGTGACCTTGACCTTTGACCCTGAGACCTCTAAATGGGTCTGGCAGTTACAGCTCATTTAAAAGCATGTCTCTGTAGTAAAGTCTATATCCTGAAGGTTGAAGTACTTACATGTTACAGTAATGGTTAAAGTTTTGTGGAAAAAAACAACAAAAAACAGACTAAAAACAATATGCTCAATCCCAATCTAATAGAGACAGGACCTAAAAGCTAAAAAATATAAAGCCTTAGGATAGACTACACCAATGTAAAGGTTAAAGTGACTTAATTCTTATGTCACATTGTTGCAGCTGGCATTATAGATGTAATATTAAAGGCTACAAAAGTTCATGCTATGTGATTGGCAAGTTAGTTATGTTCCCAACTTGGACAGCATTTACTTCAAGCAAGAAATACTCTGATTCAGGTTTCTTTTTTAAAAAATATATACAATAATTGAAAATACAAAACTTAATATCAACAAAAATCTATTGTTTTCCTTTACACAATTTTAGTGATAAAGATTGAGATTGTCCAGAAATCCTGAAACAGATGTTTTTTGGGTTTTTATTTTTACACCACAGCCTTCCCTTTTGCTAAATATTCCAATTAATATACACTGTATTATGTTTATTATAAAAAGTGCAGAACTTACGTTTCTGTAGTGTATATGGACAAAGTATACATTCCCGGAGTGCTTGAGTCTCGTACCATAAAGCACCCTTCCCGTGACTCAGATTTCAGTATTTGTTCACTTCTCTCGCGTGTCACACCTTTATAGTACCATCTGTAAAGTGAAATGGTTAGTGTAGGGATAAATACACCTCTATATCAATCTTCATCAAAAATTTTGGAACTTTTTTTTTCTGAAACATTTATGTTAGTTTCGACAAATCATACCAAATGCAAATCAATCCCAAACTATAAAAAATTATCACACAGTTGTGTGTATATACTATATAGGTATTAATAAGTCACCTTATTATATGTTTTATGCATATTTTAAAAAACTCCATTGGTAGAAGTTAAAAATGTCAAAAATTCTTTAAAAAATGTATTTTTTATCAGTTTAGTATTAAAAGAACAAACTTTTACAAGTTCTAAAATCCCGAAACTTCAAAGAAGAATCCAGAAATTTCTAATCTATTAATGTATCATAACCATTATGTCTTTCTTTATATATAACACATTTATAGCAATAAATGGCCCTTAATCAGGTTATTTTTGGTGTTGAATGGCTTTAAAAAATTTTTTTACAAATCTGATAATATCAGAAAAATCTAACATCAGTTGTCATGTCATACAAACATGCATTTAACTCGCCACAGGCTTTCCTTGATTCTTTTTTTATTATCTTAATCTGCTAAATTTTTCAAATAGACATTTTTCTAAACTTTCCATTTTCAACTATCGGGTAATGAAGAAAAGAAAAAAATTTTGTGTCTGCCAGCAGTTATGATAGGTCAGACTGCATGGATGTACAGGCATGCCTGGCTCTATTACTGGTTCTTTTGGTGTCAGCAGGGTAAATTAATATCAGACTATTCAAAATGTGTGATCTTACTTTACAAAATGTAGGATTCTATAATTACAGTAAATATATTCTTACTAAGATTGTTATGAAAACTGTGCTAATTTGATACCTGAAGATTTCTACACAACACATAAATGATACAGATTAAAATTTTCACCTCATATTGCAAAAGTTTTGATGAAGGTAACACTTAAAGCAGCACATATCTAGAGGAATAAAATAAATCTTCAAAAATATCAAACTTAAGTTATATGTATTCCTAATCGGGGAAACTTGTAATACAATTCTGTATAGGTGGATATTTCCGCGTTTCGGAAAGTTAGCGAACTTAAAATTTCAGATAATTTGTGTGAGAAAATATTAGCGAATAGTGTATGGTAGAATTTAATGAAAATTAAGAAGGTTGATATTTATGCTAGAGTATATTTTAGCGATTTTCGTCATTAATAAAAATTCACCAATATTTCTGTGTCGCTCACTTAACCACTTTAATACAGCTGAGTATGCAAAATTTTACAGAATGTATTATTTTCATTAGCATAACTACCAAAGTAAGAAAAATTTCTCCAATCTGACAAGTTATAAATAGTTTCTAAAGTTAGCAAGTGCCTTAAGTTAGGCCTGTTTAAAACACTTTAAATTGCACACTTGACTCATTTAGAACAATTTTTAAGTTTTCATAAAAATGAACATAATATTATTGTCTGGACGAGTGCTGCTTTAATGCAAGATTCATGCAAATATACTTGTACATGTTTAACCAGACATGCAAATATAAATGTGTGTAACAGTCGAAAAACATTTGAATACACCATAAAAAATAAGTTGTACCGCAAAAATATTAATTAAAACACAGACTTGTTTGTAAATTATTTTCCTTCCCTCACACTGTAATGTGGGTGGGGGCTTTATAGTTACAATCAAATGGTGTATTAATGTCCATAGGGACAACTTTTTCCAATTTCTTAAGGTCTGTATTCTACAGATAGGACCAGTCTTATAAATATATATGTTGCCCCTCCAAAGTTGACCCATGCTAGTTTGGGTACAGCCGGTAAAACATGTTGTTTTTTTTTAATCTAAAATTTTCTTTTTATTGAACATAATATTGTTATCCCAAATAAATGAAATGCATTTGTTAAAAGATTAGAACCAAAGGTCCACAATTTTGTTCAATGCATCCCAGTTTGTAAAATCTATTTCTTACCATTATTTACAATTCAAAAACATGAGACAAATAAATATGTTATTCTCATTGACAGAATTTTCAGTAAAAAAACCCCCAAAAAACCCTTTTTTGGTGACAAAACTTTTTTTTAAAGCAGCACTGATTTTAGTGGGTAGGTATACTGTGATGGGAAACAAACAATATTTTTTTAGGCCTATGTTTTACTGTACTAACATAGTAATGATAAATACTGGTGCAATGCCTAGTGCTTATGTCTACTTACTCATAAATTTCTAAATCAAACTTCTTTTTCACATAGTTTGCCGGGATAAAACCTTTCTCTCTGAAAAAAAAAGAACAACAAGAACACAAATTAGATACAAGTTATAAACAAACTAGATTACAAAAAAACCTCAATACTATAAATGATACTTTAAAGGGTATAAGGCTATATATCTAATTAAATATTTTTCGGAAAATCTATAAAATGTAAAGTTATGTTGCTTCAATTATCGTATATAAGATCCTCAAAAAGAATAGTACCGTAGAATGTCTGATTTATTTGACATAATTATATGAATAGCAGTGTTAGCGATTTTCCCTAACTTTACTGAGTACCTGGGACTCAGTGCTAATAGATCTGTTACGTCCCTATTCAAATGGGACGAGTCCTCCATTACAAAAATGTCAATGTTTGCATAACTTCATAATACAATCAAATTTGTGACTGTTGATGTTCGCGGATACCATTGATAGGTTGGCCTAAAACAAGGCCGAGCACTAATGCTCCTAGTCTATGTTTGAGATATAAATCTGCATTGCTAATGAGAAGGGAACAAATCAAAATGAGGTGAAAGTCAAGTTCTTATCATACAATTTATCTAAATTGAATAGAAAATCATTTTCAATCAGAGCAAAAAAACTTAAGAGAGAATTAACCAATCATCGGGGAAAAGGTGTTTCGTCCCAGGGACTTAACGGCCCTTTTCTTCTTTCCTCCCTGGCAATTTAAGCAAGTAAATTGAAATGTTTACTCAGTAAACGCGAACACTGAATAGTGTAAGTCAAGGGAATAGAATGTTCTGCAACAAAATATTATGTTGCTATTTTAAGCAGAATTTTCATTGTTTATCAATGATTTCATGCAAGTGCCATTCACTCTTAGGGAATGTTATATATAAACATATTTCTTTCATACAGGTATTTTTCCAAAATTCAAAAAAAAAAATTTTTTAATGGTAAACCACAGGCAGCTGATATATAGCTTTATATACTTTAAAATGTATCAATAATCCCTGTCATTAACACAACATGTCATTAATACAACAAAATAATTATTTTCAATAGAATAAGTATACATGTTATCAGGTCATAGTCCAAAAGTCCTCTTTTTAGCATACACAAATTTTACGGACACACAAATATCCACTTACATAATCAGGAGATAAAGTAATAAAATCCTACTGACATTTCTTATTTCTCCATGATTTTGAACTGTATATACTTTGAGAAATTTATTATCTATCTGGAATTTAGGCTTAAACAAACATTAGGTAGATAGACAGAAATATACTTACCCAGACATATTTTTAGCTAACCACCAATGATCCCTGCTGTCATCTAATACTTCATACTCTGAACCCTGAAACATAAATAATTATCTCATTGACAACTCTATAAATTACCATCTAATTAACAATTCTATATAGTCAATACTATCTCATTAACCATTATTTTAAGTCAATACTATCTCAATAACAATTGTATACAGTCATTTCTATCTCATTAACCATTATTTTCAGTCATTTCTATCTCATTAACCATTATTTTAAGTCAATACTATCTCAATAACAATTGTATACAGTCATTTCTATCTCATTAACCATTATTTTCAGTCATTTCTATCTCGTTAACCATTATTTTAAGTCAATACTATCTCATTAACAATTGTATACAGTCATTTCTATCTCATTAACCATTATTTTCAGTCATTTCTATCTCATTTACCATTATTTTAAGTCAATAATATCACATTAACAATTCTATACAGTCATTTCTATCTCATTAACCATTATTTTTCAGTCATTTCTATCTCATTAACAATTCTACACAGTCATTTCTATCTCATTAACCATTATTTTCAGTCATTTCCATCTCATTAACCATTATTTTTCAGTCATTTCTATCTCATTAACAATTCTACACAGTCATTTATATCTCATTAACCATTATTTTCAGTCATTTCCATCTCATTAACCATTATTTTCAGTCACTTCTATCTTATTAACCATTATTTTCAGTCATTTCTATCTCATTAACCATTATTTTCAGTCACTTCTATCTCATTAACCATTATTTTCAGTCATTTCTATCTCATTAACCATTATTTTCAGTCATTTCTATCTCATTAACCATTATTTTAAGTCCATAATATCGCATTAACAATTCTATACAGTCATTTCTATCTAATTAACAATTATTTCAGTCATTTATATCTTATTAACCATTATTTTCAGTCACTTCTATCTCCTTAACCATTATTTTCAGTCATTTCTATCTCATTAACCATTATTTTCAGTCATTTCTATCTCATTAACCATTATTTTCAGTCATTTCTATCTTATTAACCATTATTTTCAGTCATTTCTATCTCATTAACCATTATTTTCAGTCACTTCTATCTCATTAACCATTATTTTCAGTCATTTCTATCTCATTAACCATTATTTTCAGTCACTTCTATCTCATTAACCATTATTTTTCAGTCATTTCCATCTCATTAACCATTATTTTTCAGTCATTTCTATCTCATTAACAATTCTACACAGTCATTTATATCTCATTAACCATTATTTTCAGTCATTTCCATCTCATTAACCATTATTTTCAGTCACTTCTATCTTATTAACCATTATTTTCAGTCATTTCTATCTTATTAACCATTATTTTCAGTCACTTCTATCTCATTAACCATTATTTTCAGTCATTTCTATCTCATTAACCATTATTTTCAGTCATTTCTATCTCATTAACCATTATTTTAAGTCAATACTATCTCAATAACAATTCTATACAGTCATTTCTATCTCATTAACAATTATTTCAGTCATTTATATCTTATTAACCATTATTTTCAGTCACTTCTATCTCCTTAACCATTATTTTCAGTCATTTCTATCTCATTAACCATTATTTTCAGTCATTTCCATCTCATTAACAATTATTTTCAGTCACTTCTATCTTATTAACCATTATTTTCAGTCATTTCTATCTCATTAACCATTATTTTCAGTCACTTCTATCTCATTAACCATTATTTTCAGTCATTTCTATCTCATTAACCATTATTTTCAGTCACTTCTATCTCATTAACCATTATTTTCAGTCATTTCTATCTCATTAACAATTATTGCAGTCATTTATAACTTATTAACCATTATTTTCAGTAATTTCTTTCTCAGTGATCTATACATTACTATCTACTTAACCATTCTATACATTGCTTAGTAACAAACCATTCCATACACTAATATCTTCTCATTTCTTAGTAATAAACCATTCTTTAACAATGTATTTATTATTTAACATACAACAACAACAACTACAAAACAAAATTAAATGAACATTAGGTTTTAATGTAATATTTTATCTAATTTTGAACAAAGCAAAATATTAACTTAAGATTTATTTGAGAAATTTCTTGGCCACATTCTGAGCAATTCAGTATTTAACTATTTATTGGTTTACCGTTAAAAAAAACAACAACAACAACAACAAATTTTAAGATATACCAGTAATATTGGGCAATTCAGAAATTTACCCGTTTTCAGATCAGACTGGCATTTTGTAAGCCATGTTAGAATAGCTGGTAAGACATGATTCACTTGGAATATTTATAAACAAGGATTATGGAGGAAAAATAATACAATTTACTGTTTTAATTCTTCAAACATTACAAGGTTTTATATACATGATTATATAAAAAACAAAGTTTACTTGACTACAGAAGTTATATACTAAAACATGTATTTTATATAAAACATGAATTTTTAACTTTATTAACAAAATCTGATGATATTGTTTACTATGTTAAGAGCTCTACTTGAAACCAATATTTACATTTAACTGGGCTATAAAATATATGAGCTGCGTCATGACAAAACCAACATAATGAGTTTGCGACCAGCATGGATTCAGACCAGTCTGCGCATCCGCGCAGTCTGATCAGGATCCATGCTGTTTGCTATCAGTTTCTCTACTTGTTATAGAGTTGTAAGCGAACAGCATGGATCCTTATCAGACTGCGCGGATGGGCAGGCTGGTCTGAATCCATGCTGGTCGCAAATCCATTATGTTGGTTTTGTCATGACGCGGCTCATAATTATAAGGGTTGTGGTGGAGTGTGGGGCTGGTTGTAGTGGAGAGGGGTGGACGTGGTTATGGAGGATGCGGGGATTGGTTTTGACCAAGATTTCAACAAGGAACATGTATTCACTTGGTAATGAGAACATTTTCACCAAAATGGTGGTCATGAGTTTAGGAACGCGCTAATACTGATTTATGACAGTCCTTTTACAATACTCGAGAACAGAACTGTTCTTCAATGAGATTATCAACCTATTAGGTTTTATGTTGCATGATGCTCCAGACAAAAAATACCCAGACAGTTGGACAGACAAGGTTAATTTCAGTATACCACACTGAAAGGTATATTTAGGTAACAAAATATCATAAATCATATATAAAAAAAAACTCCTCTTCACCTAAATTTAATTAAACAACCCAACATAGCATGCCAAAAATAAAAGGTCAAGGTGATTCTATGGATTTCACAATTATATACATGTAACTGGAAAAATTAACAAAATGACTATAAAAGATGAGAATTTATTATTTTTTGTACCTTACCAAGATATATATACATGAATATATAGTCCACTAAGACATTGGCATCCTCAAATAAATAAATCATACCGTGACTAATTCTAGATCCCCTTCTTCACATGGTTTATAATCGTAAGCTGCAATATACATTTTCTTCTCCCGATCTTTCTCCTTCTCCCTCTTCGGTGGTCTTGGCGCAGGAACCGGCCTATTACCTCCGGTACCATTGGTCTTAGCTTGTCCAGGTATATCCGGTAGAGGTGGTAAATTAGAACGTGGGGCACTGTTTTGTCCTGCTGCTGACCCTATAAAATGGAAAAATAAAGTAATTTAAAATGTGTGTATCGGGCATTTCATGCACATTTACATAACATGGTATTCTATTCTAGGCACATAAGGTACCTAGTATTTCTGGCAAATGTCTGTACAAGTATCTACACAAGTACATCTGGTATTTTAGGCAAATGTCTGTACAAGTATCTGCACAAGTACATCTAGTATTTCTGGCAAATGTCTGTACAAGTATCTACACAAGTATATCTAGTATTTCTGGCAAATGTCTGTACAAGTATCTGCACAAGTACATCTGGTATTTTAGGCAAATGTCTGTACAAGTATCTACACAAGTATATCTAGTATTTCTGGCAAATGTCTGTACAAGTATCTACACAAGTACATCTGGTATTTTAGGCAAATGTCTGTACAAGTATCTGCACAAGTACATCTGGTATTTCTGGCAAATGTCTGTACAAGTATCTACACAAGTACACCTGGTATTTCTGGCAAATGTCTGTACAAGTATCTACACAAGTACATTCTAGTATTTCAGGCACATGTCTGTACAAGTATCTACACAAGTACATCTGGTATTTCTGGCAAATGTCTGTACAAGTATCTACACAAGTACATCTGGTATTTCTGGCAAATGTCTGTACAAGTATCTACACAAGTACATCTGGTATTTCTGGCACATGTCTGTACAAGTATCTTCACAAGTACACCTGGTATTTCTGGCACATGTCTGTACAAGTATCTACACAAGTACATCTGGTATTTCTGGCACATGTCTGTACAAGTATCTACACAAGTACATCTGGTATTTCTGGCACATGTCTGTACAAGTATCTACACAAGTACATCTGGTATTTCTGGCAAATGTCTGTACAAGTATCTACACAAGTACATCTGGTATTTTCGAGACACATGTCTGTACAAGTATCTACACAAGTACATCTGGTATTTTAGGCACATGTCTGTACAAGTATCTACACAAGTACATCTGGTATTTCAGGCACATGTCTGTACAAGTATCTACACAAGTACATCTGGTATTTCTGGCACATGTCTGTACAAGTATCTACACAAGTACATCTGGTATTTCAGGCACATGTCTGTACAAGTATCTACACAAGTACATCTGGTATTTCTGGCACATGTCTGTACAAGTATCTACACAAGTACATCTGGTATTTCTGGCAAATGTCTGTACAAGTATCTACACAAGTACATCTGGTATTTCTGGCACATGTCTGTACAAGTATCTACACAAGTACATCTGGTATTTCTGGCAAATGTCTGTACAAGTATCTACACAAGTACATCTGGTATTTAGGCAAATGTCTGTACAAGTATCTACACAAGTACACCTGGTATTTCTGGCAAATGTCTGTACAAGTATCTACACAAGTACATCTGGTATTTCTGGCATATGTCTGTACAAGTATCTACACAATTATATCTGGTATTTCTGGAAAATGTCTGTACAAGTATCTACACAAGTTCATCTAGTATTTCTGGCAAATGTCTGTACAAGTATCTACACAAGTACACCTGGTATTTTAGGCAAATGTCTGTACAAGTATCTACACAAGTACATCTAGTATTTCTGGCAAATGTCTGTACAAGTATCTACACAAGTACATCTTGTATTTCTGGCAAATGTCTGTACAAGTATCTACACAAGTATATCCAGTATTTCTGGCAAATGTCTGTACAAGTATCTACACAAGTACATCTCGTATTTCTGGCAAATGTCTGTACAAGTATCTACACAAGTACATCTAGTATTTCTGGCAAATGTCTGTACAAGTATCTACACAAGTATATCCAGTATTTCTGGCAAATGTCTGTACAAGTATCTACACAAGTACATCTGGTATTTTAGGCAAATGTCTGTACAAGTATCTACACAAGTACATCTAGTATTTCTGGCAAATGTCTGTACAAGTATCTACACAAGTACATCTAGTATTTCTGGCAAATGTCTGTACAAGTATCTGCACAAGTACATCTGGTATTTCTGGCAAATGTCTGTACAAGTATCTACACAAGTACATCTGGTATTTCTGGCACATGTCTGTACAAGTATCTACACAAGTAAATCTGGTATTTTAGGCACATGTCTGTACAAGTATCTACACAAGTACATCTAGTATTTCTGGCAAATGTCTGTACAAGTATCTACACAAGTACATCTTGTATTTCTGGCAAATGTCTGTACAAGTATCTACACAAGTATATCCAGTATTTCTGGCAAATGTCTGTACAAGTATCTACACAAGTACATCCAGTATTTCTGGCAAATGTCTGTACAAGTATCTACACAAGTACATCTAGTATTTCTGGCAAATGTCTGTACAAGTATCTACACAAGTACATCTAGTATTTCTGGCAAATGTCTGTACAAGTATCTACACAAGTACATCTAGTATTTCTGGCAAATGTCTGTACAAGTATCTACACAAGTACATCTAGTATTTCTGGCAAATGTCTGTACAAGTATCTACACAAGTACATCTAGTATTTCTGGCAAATGTCTGTACAAGTATCTACACAAGTACATCTAGTATTTCTGGCAAATGTCTGTACAAGTATCTACACAAGTAAATCTGGTATTTTAGGCACATGTCTGTATCGAGTATTTCAGGTTTATGTGTGTGTATGTTAATTATTTTAAGGCATATCTGTGTATCTGGTATTCCAATCTAGTACTCCAGGTACATGTGTTTATCTCATATTACAATCTATGTTCCCAGTGAAAAATCATTAGGTTTCATAACTTAGCCTTATTCCTTCTCAAGTGATTGACAGACAAAAAGTTTCCTTACAGTGCAACTGTGAACATTGACATAATAACCTCAAAATAAATAAGGGACATCTCTTATAATAATGTCTGATCAACCACATAGAACAGTAAGCCAAAATGTACTCTAGCTATTGGTCAAACGAGCTTTAATGGTCAATGCAACTGTTACTATGACCTTTGACCTACTGACCTCATGGCCCTACTAGGTAACATAAGCCATGGATTATGCATAGATCCCTTACCTGCCCAGTTCTAATTATCAGATTAGTGAATAAGAATTTCACCACAACATACTTGTTAACACAAGAGCACATGTCAATGTTTGTGGTTTAGTCTGTTGTCATTCAAATAAAATTTTTTTAGTCAGAGTGCGGATCTATCAATTCCTTTTCAAGTTTTTGTTATTGTTTGGACAAGAAAAAAAGAGATGACAAAACCATATCAAAGGATGCTGCAAATGCTAAAGTGGCAACATATGAATGCAAAAGTTTCTGTAATAATGTAATAACTTTGTCAAAAGTATGAAAATTAGCTCTATTCTGTCACATTTTCCTTTGAAAAGAAGTATCAATACAGAATACAGACTATGAATGTATGGAAACACAGGAAATTTTGACACAATAGCAACAACAACTTAACTAGCTTCAGCAAGTAAAGTAGAAAATCTCAGCTAGCAATTAAGAATATCCTGAAAATAGCTTTAATCTGCACATTTATTTTGGCAATGCTTAGATTTAAAGGATAATAGTAAGTAATATAATATCTAAATATTTTCCTTAATATCAAAGCAAAATGCCTCGATCCAAATCAACAAAGAAATATTCAATACTTCAAACTTAAAAAAAATAATGAAGAGTGACCGTGAAAAAGACAATTGTGTTAACATTCCTAAACTATGTGACTCTTTTTAAATCTCTCTGTTAAGGCCGGCCACATTGCATATTAGAATTAATTTAATGAAAACATTAAAATAAACACTGGTGAAATTATGTTTTGAATCTCAACTACTAAAATAATTATCATGATAAAAATGTGCATGAGTCTGGAGGCATGTAGCTTTGAGTATTTTTTTTAAGCTTTGAGTTGGACAGTTACTGTTGCAGATATAATTGAGCCGTGTCATGACAAAACCAACATAATGGGTTTGCGACCAGCATGGATCCAGACCAGCCTGCGCATCCGCGCAGTCTGATCAGGATCCATGCTGTTCGCTTACAAACCCTATAACAAGAAGAGAAACTGAAAGCGAACAGCATGGATCCTGATCAGACTGCGCGGATGCGCAGGCTGGTCTGGATCCATGCTGATCGCAAATCCATTATGTTGGTTTTGTCGTGAAGCGGCTCATATATCTAGAGTAATTTGATACAATATTAGGTATGTTTTAGAATGAGAATATATTAATTTTATTGACATGTATTCAGCATATGATATTGAGAGTATTTAAGAGATAGCTTGAAATATGTATACTGGTAGATGAATAATAGTAATAAATGTATTAAAATATGATTCAATCACGATTGGAGATTTTTCTACATAAAAAAAGAAGACCTGAAGCATGTGTAAGTTCACAATAAGACACGTTCTCATTCCTTTATCTGTACAATATGCATTTACGTAAAAAAAACAGACTTTGTCCTTCCAAGATATATGAATTTACACAATAAACAATCCTGATTGAAACAATAAACAATAAGTTGGAGGGACATAAAAAAAGGTTTTCAAAGATGGTATTCTCCAAATGTTTGTGCAAAACGTAAATTTATCTGCATTGTATATTGTTGGTTTTTTTTCTCTTCTTGAGTTTATTCTTTGTAGTAAAACTAGGTAATTAATGTATGTTCTAAATAAAAATCACTTTTAAATATATTGAAAAAAGTATACCTTGGTTGTATTGAAAACAATTTTTAAATAGACTTTAATTGCATTGAACAAAGGTATACCTTAGTTTTTTTTTCAAATTAGGTTGACTTTGCTTGTTTTGAAAATTTGTAGACTTTGATTGATTTAAAAAAGGTGGACTTTGCTTAAACTGAAAATTAGTTAAAATTTTAAAGTATTGCAAAATTGTAAGAATTGATCAAATGATAAAAGGTTAATGTTTGTTGTTGTGAAATAGCGAGATTGTATAGAAAACAAGTAAAACAAGATTGTTTTGAAAACTGATTTTATCAAAGATAGGAAGCTTTTGTTTGCAGTGACTGAATATAGTCACAATTTAGCATTATGAATATTCACTGTATTATGTTGACCGAGTTCAGTTAACCAGTAAGTTAACCAGTTTAGGTATAAGTTCTATCAATCAGAATGATAATTACATGACCTCACTGATATGCTCCATGTTAACATAGTTATTAACATTTGTTTTAAATCTCAACATCTGATCTTTAATGGTGACCTTGACATGAACTCTAACATGAACTAATATAGCCCTCTTCATACAAATTATTTTAGGGAAAAAAAACAAACCAAAACAAGTGGGGAGTGATGGCCTAGTGGTTAAGGTGTCTGCCTCTCAACCCAGAGATCATGGGTTTGAGCCCTACTCAGGTCACGACCATGTTTCTTCATATGACACCAGTACTGGTTCCAGGTTCCAGGAAGCGGACTCAAAAGTGATTAATATAAGTTGCAAGAACTTGTTTTGCAATCGAGCTTAAATAAATATGTTTAAACCAAACCAAAACAAACAAGAGCTGTCGGTAGGACAGCAACGCTCGACTATTCTTAGTGCTTGATAGTAAAAAAAATGCTTGATACAGTTACCTCCTCCTGTTTACAGGTTGGGGTCATGATGGTGAACAAGTGTGCAGAGTTTCAAAGCCATATGTCAATGGACTTTGAAAATATTTGAACTATTACAAAAACTTTAACGTAAATTCTAAGTCAAAAAAGGGGCATAATTCTGTCAAAATGCTTGATAGAGTTACCTCCTCCTGTTTACAGGTTGGGGTCATGATGTTGAACAAGTGTGCAAAGTTTGAAAGCCATATGTCAATGGACTTTGAAAATATTTGAACTATTACAAAAACTTTAAAGTAAATTCTAAGTCGAAAAAGGGGCATAATTCTGTCAAAATGCTTGATAGAGTTACCTCCTCCTGTCTACAGGTTGGGGTCATGATGGTGAACAAGTGTGCAAAGTTTCAAAGCCATATGTCAATGGACTTTGAAAATATTTGAACTATTACAAAAACTTTAACGTAAATTCTAAGTCGAAAAAGGGGCATAATTCTGTCCAAATGCTTGATAGAGTTACCTCCTCCTGTCTACAGGTTGGGGTCATGATGGTGAACAAGTGTGCAAAGTTTCAAAGCCATATGTCAATGGACTTTGAAAATATTTGAACTATTACAAAAACTTTAACATAAGTGGTTACGCCGACGCCGACGCCGACGCGGACGCCGACGCTCGGGTGACTGCAATAGCTCTACTTATTCTTATCGAATAGTCGAGCTAAAAATGAGAAACCCATAAATCATAAATTCCAGATTTCAGTAATTCAATATGTACCAATACTCCAAACAAGCTAGTAAATACTTTGCATGTATTTTTCTGTTATCCTCTCATCTCCAACCAAAACATAATGCAACAAATCCACTGTCAACAAGATATAGTTATTTACTTTCTTTGTAATATTAGCTCAAGATTCAGAACAGAAAATTATTTCAATACACAAAATTAGCAAATAAGCAGAGATCCACAATATTCCCTTCTGGGCATTATTTCAGGCACGAACGGGCACCCAAGTAGAACCACTGACGTTCCATAAGTTAGCTAAATAGCTTTCTCACACGAAAGAATCCAAAAACCCTTTTGGAATTCAAACCCACAGCGCCGAGGGGCAAGTTTTTTTTGCAGTCACTGACCTTACTACTCGGCCTTAATACTCATCCCCTTACGACAATATTATTCTTTCAATAAATTAATTATTTTTTTGTCACTGAATCAATAATTAATTGGAATATTGTTTAAAATGGACTGTCAATCAAACACATCCTCACAGTTAGATTTTTAGCAAAAAATGTGAAGTAAGTCATGGAATTAGAGGTCAGATCTTATAAAAACTGAACAAATAGAATGCTGGTTAAACAAATAAAACTTAATGTCAAAGCAGATAGTAAAATATCTTCATAATCTTCAAAGCAGAAAAGAATAAATCAGTTTTAGTAAGAAATATCACACAAATACATACCTTTTCTAAAACCTGTTCTTTAACAATCATATTACGTGTTACTATCATATAAAGAAAAATAGGTCCCTTATGTATTTTATCATCAGGAAGACACCAGGTCTATGGTGTGATAAAATACATGTCTACATGGATCATACAACCAAAAGGAAGAAGCTTCCAGAATTTAATGTGGAATAGCCCTTTAGTTTTTCTAAGCTTGCTGTTATAATTCCTCACCTGTGCAAAGTGCTTACCAATCAAACAAATCTACAGTATATCTGATCACTTTGTGGTAAATACCAAGCTTGGTCAAAATATATTAGTTCATGCAATTTACTGTTTATAATATCTATTTTTAGAAGTAACAATAACCCCCTAAACTGTTAATGATAAGTTCTAACTATCATTCTAACATGCCTCACATCATTCCCTTGGCAAACAAATTCATTATTACACGATATTTTCACAGCATAAAAAAGGAATGCTACTAAGACATATGATATCAAATAAGACGTCAGATATGACATTAATAAGACGTCAATAAACCAAACAATGTCAGGAAAACAACATCTACCTTCAGTGTAGTTCAACATATTTTTTATAAATTTTCTTTTTATTAGAATGTTAGAATGGAAATAGATACTATTTTTCCTTGCACTATAGTACAATAATGCAAAATTTATTGTTCAAATGCTTGTAATTATGCACTCAGGCATACGGCCTTAGGGCGGGATTATATCACTACTCCATGTAGTTCAACATATTCTTATCAATTCTCTTTTTTTAATTAGCAAGTTAGAATGGAAATGGATATTATTTTTTCTTGCATTATAGTGCATTATCGTTCAAATGCTTGTAATTAATAGCTCAAGTATACGGCTTCAATACAATAACAAACAAGAAGGCCATGATGGCCCTGAAATCGCTCACCTTTATATAGGCCCCTGGGCCAAGACTAATTTTTAACCAGGGGCTTTTATTTGAACAAACTTGGTAGACACCCATTAGAAGATGTTTCATGATATATATTTAAGCTCTAGCTATTTGGGATTTTTAAAAGAAGATTTTTTAAGTTTTTACTATATAAAAATAAGGAAAATCAATGACTCCCCAGGGCGGGGCAAATTTTGACCCTAGCTGGGCTCACGCTGTCGGTCGCCATAGTCGCCATTTGCGATTATTTTATAAGATTGGCGATTATTTTTGCATTTTGGCTACAAAATCTGGCGATTATTTTTTACTTCCAACAGTGTTTATATAAGGTGTAAAAATCGATAAGAATGTAGTAGACCCAATACCAGCGGGGTGGATTTAATTGAGTGTCAACTTTTAATCTGTCACGCGCTGGGTGATAAAAATACATGCGGGATGGAAAATTCTATAAGTAGTACTGTACTTGAAAGATATTGTCCAGCATTATAATAGCCATCAAATATCCGTCAATTAGCCACAAAAATCGTCTTAAAATTGATAAACTGGATATTGACCAACCAAAAATTTACCGTAAATTGCAAATTTTGATTTTTTTGTTTTAAGCTGCTTTACTAAATCGCCAGTGGAAAACAATGATAAAATATTTAAAAAGTATTAACTTACAAACAACTATTTGCACAATAACCAAAATTGTGAATATTTCTTCAGAAAACAGGAAAAACCCGATTGTCACATGTTTTCGCGACACCAATAATTTTGATATTTATTTAAAGGTGAAAATAAGGTATGTTCTGTTTAAAAATCTTAATTATTATGGCAGAGTATTACATTGGTGATGATGACATTTTTCAGTAAGTTATTCAGAAAAAAGGCTGCATTCTGTGAATGAGTTTGCAAGTGTTATTTATATACCTAGATCTACTCCAGTAAAAGCAGTTCTGTGTGAAATGTGGAAATTGACAGTGGTTATAGCTGACAAAATTTGATTAGAACACACAAAAGAAATTGTCTGATAACGGCATTATGTAAAGTTATAATGAATCTTTAATATTATTGTTATACAGTAATTATACTATATAACATGTTCTATAATAGCAATCAAAGTTGTGGTTTTATGTAAAAAAAGGTAGTTAAAAAGGTAGTTATCAATATACACAAATGTATCAGTTTATTTGAAAATCCTTATAAAACTGAAAACGTTTTATATGGAATGTTTATTTAATCAGCTGCTTATGTTGTTAATCGCTTAATCGTGAATAGTCCGCTGAACTTTTGGCTATTATTTTTTTAAGTTAAAAATATTGGCTATTATCTTATTTGAGCCAGTGTGAGCCCTGCCCTAGGGCATTTATTTGAACAAACTTGGTAGACACTGACTAGATTATGTTTCATGCCAAATATTTAAGCTCTAGCTCTTCCAATTTCTAAAAGAAGATATTTTAAGTTTTTTCTTTCAGCTGCCATGGCAACCAGAGTTCTGCTTGGAATTAAATTATTTGAACTATTTTTGAAGTTGTTGACTACCAAAGGAACATTCCTGTGAAGTTTGGATGAAATTGGCTTAGTGGTTTATGAGGAGATGTCGTTTAAAGTAAAAGTTTACGGACGGACGACGGACGAAAAGCGATCACAAAAGCTCACCATATCACTTTGTGACAGGTGAGCTAAAAAATGGCAAATTCACTTCACAAATTAAGCAGTGTTAACCTTTATGGATATCAGTCAGGTTAGTAAAATGAAATGAAAATAATCATTAAAAAGTCACCCACCATCATCAGGTATCATCTGACAGCCTGGGGCATTTCTATCTATCTGATCACAACAGTTGTAATGTCCTAGAGTCTTTGTCCATACACCAGTGTGGTACTTAGGTAGAAATGTTACACCAAGTTCTTTAATAGCTGGGAAAAAAAATTCACTGACATAGTAATATACATTAAATTGTCTATACACCAGTGTGGTACTTAGGTAAAAATGTTACACCAAGATCTTTAATAGCTGGAAAAAACAATTCACTGACATAGTAATATACAATTTATTGTCTATACACCAGTGTGATACTTAGGTAGAAATGTTACACCAAGATCTTTAATAGCTGGAAAAAAACACTAACATAGTAATATACAATGTACATGTATCCCATTAATTTTTCCTGATCACTTGAGTTATCCATGATTTTAATATGTCACAAGTACTTAACTTGAGTATTATACATTTAACTGTACATATAAAAATCTAAAGCATCTACTGGTATTTTACTTTCCTGTCTGATATTAATATATAAGAGCTGGTTAAGAGGAGATCACCGTATCAACAATTACAATTTTCCTTATTATACTTACTTTGTTTTAAGGTATCAACCCATTTCTTCTGTTGCTCCGCACTCTGAGCAACAATGTATAAAGTGTAATAACCTTCCCCCTTTTCTGTTCTGTGCATTATCTATTGAAAAAAAGAAGCATTATCTATTGAAAAAAAGAAATTGAAACCCTTATAAAGCATATTGTTTAAATCAGTCTCCATCCAACTATTGCAAGATAGTTTCAATTTGAAACATATAGGCTTCCAAATAAAGGTTCAGTGTTAGGAAGTAGTATGTGTTTGTAAGCATAACACAAGAAATGGCAAGACATGGTACAGTGATTTCATTTATCAACAGTGTATAGACTTCTCACCACAGGTGGTGTCATATGAGGAGACATAGTTGAGTCTTAGTATAGCTTTAACCCACGATCTCTGGGCTAAGAAGCAGACACCTACATTTGCTTATCACTAGATCATCTCAGGCAGTATTCAACACCCATTTATAATAAACTCATTGTTAAATTTAATAAAGTTTGATGTATCATCAACCAGAACAAAGGGTGATGAATGTAGATTTGCATTAGAAATTTTGAACAGAATTGGGAAACTGGTAACAGTACTAAAAGCAGGAGAAAAATGCACTTACAATCATAGGGGTACAAATCAATTTTGACAATTACCATCATTTGCTATGAAACAAGTAAAAAACTAGAAATGTGTCCATAGGACACGGATGCCCCCACACGCCACTGTTCTGTCAATCTTATGACTCTAGGTCAAATATTTTTTGGACTACATGTGCCTTAAGTTGAAAACTAAAAATCAACAAAGGGCCATAATTCTGTTAAATTTGGACGCAGCGAAAATTCCTTCCTTTACTACCATCTAGACATTAAGGTTGTTCATCCCTGGAAGTTTAAGCAAAATCTGCCATCCGGTTTAAGAGGAGTTGCGTTCACAAAATTTCTACATAGTACATCGTGAAAAAATCAACAAAGGGCCATAATTCTGTTTAATTTATGCCCCCACATTGTGGGGGCATAATTAAAATAATTTCGTTTTTTAAATATGAAGAATTTCAGAAAGTACATGAGTTTAAGTTTCAATATTGCAATGTACATGTATTGTTTATTTATTCATTTTTAATGGGGAATTTTTGCCAAAGGTAGGAGGAAAAATGTTCTTTAAGGAAAGTATCATTGGACACAAATTTGCCCAAAACAGATAAATTGCTAGTTATACTAGTTATAAGATAGTATGAGACCATACCTGAAAAACATTGCTTTTATCATCCAGCTTTCCATCTTCCACAGTTTCCACTGTTTTTACATTATTCAAACATATAGTACCCTTTGCTTTTGATCTTTTCTGTAAATAACAAATGTTTACATATAAGAAACAAAGAAAATAATAAATTATTAGGGCTTCTTGAAAATGGCAGCAAGTTCAATTTTTTTGTAACATTTCGTTCATACAATTTTCTCACTTCTTTGTGTTGAGTTTTAAGCCACGCTCACACTCAGTTCATACAATGACAATGTACATTAAGCTTTAACCTACTAGAACTGTAGAGGGTGAGCCATTGCCATCTTATAGTATGGTGGC
This sequence comes from Ruditapes philippinarum, assembly GCF_026571515.1. Lineage (NCBI taxonomy): Eukaryota > Metazoa > Mollusca > Bivalvia > Venerida > Veneridae > Ruditapes > Ruditapes philippinarum. Next base: position 36,971 of record NW_026855820.1, read on the forward strand.
TGATTTTGTGCTAAACGGCGCATTGTAGCAATGTAGTCTTGTCATCCTGTCGCCAACGAAGCACATCAAACAGCGCATTGTCATGTGGCATGTTGTTGCAATGTCACATTGAGGATCAAATCAATTTATAGAAGGATTTGCTATTTGTATATATATACATAATTATGTAAGCCAAGCGGCAGGGCAACAACGTGCTGCACCTCAACACACTGTTTGGCGTGCTTCGCTAGTGATAGGACGACACGATGACAGTGCGACAACGTGCCGTTTGGCTTGCTTCGCTAGCAACAAGACAAAAAGGCGATAACAATATAGATTGTATTGTAGCTATTGACAATGCAACACACAAAGTGTACCAAATTAGCCACCATAGTATAGAGCTAGGCCAGTCTGTATGTGCAGTCTGACCAGTCTTTATACTGTTGGTTGACAAAAAGTCAAATTTTCACCTAGACATCCCAAAATGATAATGAACAGTTCCAAAATGGAAGTCGGTCAAGGTCATTTAAGACAATTCCAAGAGTAATGCAATATTTTACAAAGGCAAAGAAGGAAAATTTAAAGTAGTATAGAAAATTTCCTTAAACTTTGCATGATTAAAGAGATTTAAGATTCATGAAGCAAAATTGATGAAGAAAAATTGGGGTCAACATCATACCATTTTGAGTTACCTGTCCCTAAAACTAAGTTTCTTTTAGGCCACTTTCTGGAGAAGATACATGTTACATATTGATACATTATTTCATTGCCAATTATTTTTCATTACTTCCTTTTCTGTCTTTAAATAAAGTTACTTGTTGAAATATATTTTTACTAGGCTTCAATAAGTAAACATATTGAATTTTTCTTTTTATTTAACTTACAGCTAAAGTTCCACTGTAATATGTGAGGCTACTGTCAGTGAGCTGAAACCATCGTTCCTTATAACTCTGTGACGTAAATACTGTTCCTTTGTTCATTGCCCTCTTTAACATGAAGTCCATCAAAATTTCCTTCCCCTCGCGACTCATTTTTCTTACACCTTATAGATGTCACAACCACAAAATAAAAACTATGTCACAATGAATGCTTATCATGGAAAGGTAAGCTTGATGCTCTCAGCTGATGTAATGTATCCCATGGTCCTTTGCTTCTTTCCTGTAATACAATTTACATGAAAGATGTTCATGTCATATAGTATTATGAAACAAAATCATTCTATATTTAAATAATCATTTAAAAAAAGTAGTGTTGGCTTACTGGACCAATTAACAATGTCTTCACGAAGAACACATAAAACATAATATATTAAAGAATTAAGATACAGATAGTGAGAATGGTGTCAGGAATCTACTACAGGACCTTGAAACCCACAAGCCATCTGGGCCAGATAAGTTACAAGCTGATTTTTTGCCTTATTTTTATAGGCAAGTCAGCCCATGTTAACCCCAAATCTTCTAGAAAAGGGATTGCAGCAACCCTGCTAATTATCCACCAATGTCATTAACGTTAATATGTTGTAAAACACTGCCACACTGAAGTTACATCGCACCTGGACATTAAGGCCCCCTCAGTTACACGTTAAAACAGATTCGTTTCGATTTTCATTTGTAAACGTATACAATAATTTTTACCGTTTAATCGAAATGACCATATTATCTTACAAAATATCTTATTGATTGCCTGTATTCATGAATTCTATTAATTCTAATTGGTTTATTCCAAAGTAAAAAAAAAACGGAAATTAGGTGTTTACATCCCTCCACACAGCATTACGGTGCAATGATCGCTTGTGACATTTTTGGTAAAGTTGATTTTATTTTGATTTTTCAAAACAGCAAAATGAGGATACAATGCAGAAAATGTGTGCTGACTCAATCGTGATGAGCCCTGAACATTCTTTATTTGTACATGTGTTAAAAAAAGAAAGTAAGTCATCATTTGCGACTTGAATACATGTGTAGTATAGTACATAGATGATAGAAGTACATGTACCACCGTTTAAAGGGTATTGTTTCGGTTCTTAGTAATCGTGTAAAAGTTTACAAAAAATGTAAGCGTTGGAGCCTTACTGGTCATATATACATATTGGCTGACCAACAACATGGCTTCAGGAAAACTGTAATATAGCAGAGGAGTATGTCACAATTCAGAACTGTTCACTATGAAAGGGAGAAGATGTATAAGCAGCCGGATAGTTCAATCAGTAGAGTCACGGAATGGCATTTGAACAAATATATGTTGCTTAAATCCATTGCTCTTTCAGTTCACTAGAAGACTGGAGTGTATGCCTGAATGTTCAGCTTCCAAAAGTTTTTTTTTTTTTTAAAGTTTGGATTCATAAAAAGTAAATTATGAAACAAACTTGGAAAACATAAATGAGCTAAGTTAGTTTTCTTACAGAATTCTCAGAGAAAAGGAAGAAATTGAATGGTAAACGTAATGTAAAATTGTGTATACAGTGACATTATTTAAGCATATAATGATAGACATTTAGTACACAACTTTATTTCCCAACTAGTTTTCCAAGGTGATCAAAAATTTGCCAACTTTGCGGAAATTGCCAGAAACACTACAGCATATATCAACCATCACCAGAAAACATAAAAATATAACACACCCATTGACAGTTCCTACATTAGTATATAAAATGCGTAAATAAAAACAAAGGTATACTGGTCGGAGAGATAACTCCGACGCATAGATAATCCCGTCACTTGATAAATATAATTGTTTTAGCTTTGTTTTTCAACAAATATGCACATGATCACCTAACAGTATAGGAACAGGACAGAATGTGATGATTTGTTATAATTTGGTAGACTTTTTAATGTTTTTCAAATAACCTAAACTTTTTGTAGGCAAAAACTGCTTCAAAACGTTCTTTTTACTAAATTACAGTAAGGTAGTTAGAAATGTATTGACCACAGGCCTCTGACTTGGGAAAGATTTTTGAAAAATTGTTTAAATATTTACAAAAAATAGATAAACCATATAAGATGTAAAAATAAATTATTGATGCTGATTTTCCAGTCATTTTTTACTTAAAAAATTAAGTGTCGACTTTATCTACTGTTGTGGGGTAAAAAGACCATGTTTTGTATACCTCATTCAAGACCTTCAAGAAGTACCAGATTCCATTTTCATACATAGTTTTTGTGGTGTAATGTAAAGTCTTTGAACTGAACTTTGTTTAGGTGGTTAAATATTTAAAATATACTGGAAGATAATTAAAATATTGCAAAAAATATGTGATTTAGTGTCGGAGTTATCTCTCCAACCAGTATAAAAAAAAAGACATATACCCAGCAAACACCCGACGTTGACACAACGTTGGATCAACGTTGAATTTTGGTCGCGACGTCGGTGACCTTCATACAACGTTAAACCGACGTTGAATCTCCGACGTCTAACAGACGTTTCATTTTGACGTCGACTCGACGTCGGGTTTTGGTCGGTAATCTGACAATAGGTGAATTTAGTTTATGTAACCAATATATATATAAATGAAAGCACAAACAGCTAGAATTTTGAATTTAAGTTTAGAAAGGGAAAAATGATATATTTATTTTCTCTATCAAAACAATAACAGTATCACGTGGGTGGCTACGTACGATATTCGATAGCTAGGTGGCGCTCGGTAAACGGATAGTCGCAGATCAGTATGAAATATATTTGCTCTATTTTCGTTTAAATAATATCTTATCTCCTCGAATTAGTCTAAGTAGTGTTTATATAATTTACAATGAAGTTGTTATCATTTTTGAGGGCTTTATTTTATAGTTGTAAATAATTTAGTAAATTCGAATTGGCGACATATATCGGATTTGAAATTCAATTGTATTGGCGGACAAAAAACAACGAGTTGACAGACAAAGTTGAATATTCCAAACAAAATGAAAAGGTAGGCAAACATTATATATTGTTTTCAATGCTAATTTATCACACACCCGTGCCGATTTTGCGACTCCGTAAATATGGTATTGCACGGCCGTGCATATATTTTGACGTGACGTCATTAGCGTTATACAAACATAGTGTAAAGACGCGCTAAATGTTAGCGCTATACTATAGGCGCGTCAATGAAAAATGACTCTTTTTTCACTATAAATGGTCTTAATTTTTTGTATGTGATAAATAGAATATTAAATTCGTGTAAGTTCATTACTGAATTTATTGCACTCGTTGAATAAAATAATATTATGCTCGCCAGAGGCTCGCATAATATAATTTTATTCAACTCGTGCAATAAATTCAGTATTGAACTTACACTCATTCAATATCCTCTATTTACCGCATGTTTGCATGGATTCGATGGCTTTTTGATCATTGTAATGTTTGACTGGTAAAACCTAATGTCACGTGATTTCGCGAGATAAACATTTTTGTTTCCTCGTAAGAGCACTGAATTATTTACTATAGAACAGTCTGTATCACCGGATCATTTTTCCCACACTATATCGCCAAGCCAAATAAATGCACAATCAATGGTAGGAAATATCCTAGCAATTGAAATCAATAAAAAGTTAAATGCAGTACGTTAGACTCTTATTATTCAAATGCTGGTAAATAAAATTCCCTCTTATTTCTTATCAACATGAATTTCCCTTACATAAGGGGCCAGTCATTTACACATGTATCAGATGCACAGTTTGATTTTGATATCTGTGTAGTTGTTAAACTACTCGTTGTTAATTGAAGTACTTTACCAATACTGTAAGCATACCATGTGTTTCTTATATAATGATAATGATTCATGGCAATTGATACATGTAAATGATACGGCTTTGGTAAGATATATCTGAAATCACATTGTTTTTGACTAGCTATCTTTTTATTAATGTAATCAAACAACATATTATAAATCAGAAAACACATTATCATAGTTATAAATCAATAAAAGTAATAGTTTGTTAATTAGCCTGCTTATCAACAAGTTATATGCTCGTATCATAAAACGTTTGTACACTAAGCCAGTCTGTCCAATATACACTTAGCAGATCGGATCATGCTGGGCAGAGATGATATCTATAAAAATTACAGTAACATGTGAATTTCTTTGATGTTGTATGAAAATTTGTATAAATTACATTGAATATAAAAAATAACAATGTCAATTTTTTGCGGGAGTAGAATTAATTTGGTATTTGTTATGTTAGTTTTTCATGCCCTTATGAGTTAACTAAGATTAATAGTATTTGGATTTTGTCTATTGTAGTAGACAAACATCCTTCCACTACATGGTTTAATTCTAAAATGATTATATTTCGTCTTTCAGATTGTGGAAATTATAATAATTCAACATCTGGCAAAAGTTCAGGAGGAAGATGAAAGTGTTAAAAGGAAAAGAAAAATGAAAACCTACCAAGATTTTGTGACAGGTATATTTCAAAATATTATAGAAAATACAGTGATCTAATTACCCTTGATTTTATAATGAAATTCACGAAGCCATTTTTATCAAAATCAATAAATATATAGGTACACTTAACTACATATGGTTTAAACTAGATAGAAAATAATAAATATCTTTTTTTAAGTAGTTGGAGAGTTTGTCAGAATTTCGTTAAATTATAATATGTAAAAGTGATTCATTTCTTGCACTTGTAACTGATTATTTTATTATTTTTTTTTTAATTTCAGAAAGTGTGATGTGATCTCAGGTTGGAGAGGTAATGATACGCTTAAAGTATGCCCCAGATCAACACAGTGGAGGAGGACGAAAGAAGATACATTAACATTGCTATTTATAGTAATAACAAAATATTCAGAATATTGTTCCATTTAACATTCAGATCTAGATTCAGTTATAAAATACAAAGACAAATATACAATCAGTGAACTGGATAGATGATTGGAAAATCCCAAAATCAGGGTGATCAGTTCATGATCAGTGGTGATATAAAAAAAAACACATGATATGGATGTTTACTATACAAAATGTCAGTGGTAATATTCAAGAAGGATTTTGTGTATCTAATTTCTAAAACATGCTTATTTAATACATAAAGCGTTATTTAAGTACATACTTTCAAGTTTAATAGTTTCAAAAAATATTATGTAAATCTTGCATTTGTTATCGTACCAAATTTCTTGTTTGGAACTTGTGATTCCGAGTATACAAATAAATTGCTAAAATTATAAGAATGCTTATTTGTTTACCCTATTATGAAAAAAAATCGTATTCCAAAAGTTTTGAATGAGGTAAGTGTCTAAATCATGGTCAGAAAATTTGGTTAGATAAGGTTGGATTATGGTCAGATAATGGTCAGAAAAGGTTGGATTATGGTCAGAAAAGGTCGGATTATGTCCAAATAATGGTCAGGAAAAGGTTGGATTATGGTCAGATAATGGTCAGAAAAGGTTGGATAAAGGTCATTATATGACGTTGTATAGACGTCGGTTTTCTGACGTCTAAAAAACTTTCAAATCCAACCTTCTGCCAACGTTTACCCAACGTCAGGGTCTAACGTCAGTACAACGTTGGTACAACGTCTTTTGTTTGCTGGGTATCGAGTTGTATCCCTTATCTTCGAGTAAAATCAATATCTCAGAGTCAGACTCTAATTAATGCTAAAACAATACAAATTTTGCCTTTTTAAAACCGCTAGTTAATTGTGATTAACTGTCCAATTTTATTACACCAATGAAAAGTTTGTGATCTTATAGCTTCATCTAAGGATATAATTCAAGTTCAACATCTCTTTAGACACTAAAAGTATTTAAATTAATTGTTAAAAGCTACCACATATCAGGTCATTTTACATACGATTTATACAGAGATACGCAGCCCATAATCTTTACACACAAAATAACTGATAAGAAAAGTCTGTTGTCTGCTAATTCGGAAACTGTCAACTAGTGTATTGATTAAATGCCAAAAATTTAATACAATTCTGAACATTGTTTTTTAAAATTTACCAATTACTTGGAGTAATTGGACCCAATCAACCTATGCATATGCAATGTCATTTGCACTTTATCAATCAACTGAAACCTTCAATTAATCTAACCTAATTAATCAAAGCAAATGAACGTGACTCTGTGCCTTTACAAAACAGGAAGTCTTTTGCTGCAAACAAAATTATTGAAGATTTCTGAAACGACACTAAAAAATTTCAGTTCGAATGGTTAAAGCGTTTATACAAATGATGGCTCTTAAACATGAGTTGACAAAAAATAATTCAAACACAATTAAAATAAAGAAAACTTACGTGAAAAAATGTTCTTGACTTTTTTTTCGCAAAGCAGGAAGTATTTTGGAATCGGTTATTCAAACGCTTGCAACGCTGTTCTTTCATTGAGCGCTTTACTAGTCAAGATCTAAGGGGGGTAACTGCTTAAAATGAGGCCCGTCTAATGTATTCTTTCGTTGCATCGACTTAATTTTATAATGCAGACTTGCCTACATTAAACATATAAATTTAATCATATTAATTCAAACAAATTAGAACTGAAAGTGAGAAAATAATGAATTATGACACATAGAAGATACGAGTGCTGTACTTAAAGTATCCCGAAACAACCAATTTTCAATCACAACCTAAATTCAAACACATTCTTAATTCTGTGGCACTGATGTCATGCCTGACTAAATTGCATAAAGTCACATTTTGTATTAACTTCAAAACTTGCAGAAATGCCACACTTGATTAATTGTCAGATGTTTTCAGAAAAACAATAAGAAACTGTTTGTTTTAAGTGACACAATATAAATTGTCCATCTTTCACTATATCAAAATAGTCACTTGTTTAAAAATAGTGTTAAAAAATTTTCTAAGCAAGTTAATTTTCTTATAAAGTATTGGCTAAAGAGTTTTACCATTTACCTCAGTCCTAGGTGTATTTAAAACATTTATTAATATGATGTACCACTGAATATTCATCAGACTTTACACGGGGGTCCTTATTAATAAAATCTTATATTGTTATCAAATTTTTTCATGTGATGATTGTAGAATAATTGTTTTGTAAGCGATACCAGCTGGTAGATCTAGACAAGTTTCCATATTTGCTAATATTATAAAGTGGGGAAGGTAAAATGGCTGTAAAGATTGGATGCATTAATCATTTTGCACCCCAAATAGCGTACTAAGAAATGACACCTTTAACTGCCTTTTATGCACATTAACAGTAGTCATACCAATGCATTGTGCTATACATATGTTATAACATTTAGTGTCAGTTTTTTTAAATCTTGAAAAATCTGTTGAAAATCGTTGAATAGACTATATATGAAGTTTTCTACAATTTTTAGTGGCCCTGATTTATCCTTAACAAATTTTCCATGGTGATTACCCTGGTGTTTGAATTTAGGTTAAAATATTCCTGGGAGTAACCCGAGTGGGTCCTATTGTTTTTATTGAATTTCTAAGAAAGATCAAGACTTGTTGAAAATGTACCAACCTGAAAATGAATAAGTGTTAATAGATGCATTAATAGCTAAAATAAATTTAAAGTATAATTTCCGCTTCCATTTATTATTGGCTAAAAACAGCTTAACTGATTGAATATTGGTTGTCCCGGGATAATTAACTAAGGTTTTTTTTTTTTTTTTTTTTTTGTAAGTGGCTATACTGCCAGTCTGCGGACATTTATAATTCGGTCCATTTATAATTTTTTTGACCAGTGATATATTGCCTATTGTCAAATTAAGGGTTTATCATATTTGAACAATATATTATATCACACACTTTATCTTTATCTAGAAAAACATTCAATGCTTCACACATGGATATACAGTATCAAGTCTGACAGAAATGACATACATATTTATTTCTTTTACTTTTGGTCAGGGTCTTTCAAATTTGAAAGACCCTGCTTTTGGTGTTTGGGTGCATCAAGTGGGTGTGTCATCATCAATTAAAGATCCTGTAAGACATTTTTATGGTTTTAGCAATATTGTAGGTTCCAAAAAGCATTATTTATAAAGATATTATCAAATTTAACATTTCATGTTAATAAAGGGAGGTAATAAAAGCTTTATTTTCTATAAAGTTTAAGTCAAATTTTACAAAAAGAAATTATTGCATTTATTTTATTGATTACATATAATATGCACAAATATTTGCAGTACATATTTTAGATATTCTTCGATGTTTGAAAATTGTTTTTTTGCATAATTATGTACATATTATATAATTTCACTTAATGTGGTTTACCACTTTGATCATAACATACAGGATCTTTAAATTCTACATATGCACATTGGAAATGTTAAAGTACGATATTGATCTATTTACCAAAGTTTATAAAAATAAGGATGTAAAACACTTAATTAATTATTTTGTTTTAGTAAACCTAAGCACGCACCGCAAGAAGGAAGTTGATATAAGTTTACGTATTATAACAAGGAAATAACATTTGTGTTCTGAGTGGTCACAGCGCAGGGAGACTTCGAGGAAAATGTAGCAATTAGATGACTACTCACAAACAAGAAGACTATCAGAATTAAATGCATGCATATACTTAAGTTCAATAGGAAGAATAAGAAAGACAACTCTTACTTTTATTTTGAACAGCGTGATAATAAGATTATATCCCCTGAATAGTACATGACGAATTTAGTGGTTCATCACCCTGACATACATGTACATCCGCGCAGTCTGATCAGGATCCATGCTGTTCGCCTACAAACCCTATTACAAGTAGCAAAACTGATAGCGAACATCATGGATCCTGATCAGACTGCGCTTAAGCGCAGGCTGGTCTGGATCCATGCTGGTCGCAAACGCATTATGTTGGTTTTGTGGTGACACGGCTCATTTGTGGATGTTTATGATAAATTGTTCTAGAACAAAGTATTAACAATTCATCATATAAATGCCATACTAAATCATGAAGAATAAACAGTTTTGTTCAAGAAATATTTTAAACAACTGAACTTTTAGATGTTTTTTCATGTTGCCTTTTTGGTTGGGTTTTACTTATATATACAATACAAAAGTCATATGAACCTAATGTGCCGATTTCAAGCTGCACGCCTTCAGATGAGCCAAAATATTTCAAGAAAATCAATATTGTGAAAAATGTACTAAAGTTTTAAGAAAGGTAAACATATTCAAGATCCAAGTTATATTTTTCATGTTATGTGCGGTTTAAGACTGATTTTGCAGTATTTTATTACCATATTTCTACTGCGTTACTAACGCAGTAAGGGCTATTTTTGCATATGTTGACGACTTTTTGGTAATTTTCTTGGATTGTAAGTGCCGATTGCAATATGTAAATTACTTTATTTGTTCACCTCACAATATTTTACTTTTAAATACATTTCCAAAATTTTCATGAAAATTAACATGAATTTAGAGGCGTGCTGCTTTCAATGCGCATTGTGAATTATTTCATGCACGGGCTTTTTCTTGTTAAGGGCCGATTATGTTCCAGGAATGCTTTTCTTTTATTTCTCAAAAACTTTTTATTTCTAAGGGTCCTGTTACAGTTCCCAAAATGGTACTAATTTGCTATTTATCTAAACAATATTTTGCTTCAGTTGCTGTTGGGCAGTGAGGAGAGTTTTAGTGATTTAGTGTTTTGTTTGGAAGTCAAATACTACTTTGTTTACATTTTACTACTTTTATTACAAATAATTTCACATTCAGCGCTACTAATTTCATGTGATAAAACACCTTGAATGTTCTAAACCATTATCTAAAAGGGATAACATTTATGTGAGCCCTTTCCACAAAAGGACACATTAATTTGTTTCTGAGGCATTACATTAAAGATACAAAATGTGCCTTTAAAGTACAAAACGAAAAGAATGCATCTAGCAAATATTTTATAGTGACAAAATACAGCACCGTGCATTTGAAACACTGATTGGCGTGCCAATAAAATTGCAATAACATTTTAAAAGAAGACATTTGAATATAAACGATTTTACCGATAAAAAAAGTTCGTCTATAGAATGACTGGGTATATTGCGTGTAACCGCGTACACCCTTACATTAACGGCATAATGAACATAAATCTAGCAAATAATGTTATATTTGACGTTTATCCAGATATAATCTTTCCTCGTTTTTGAAGTTTAATGTATATTCAAAGCTACGCTTTACAAACTTTAATGTTTTATGACGAATGGAAAACGTAATATAAATTACTTTTTTGTAAAAATCATTAAACGACTAACATAGGAAAGCTTTCAGTAGCACGGTACGGTGATATAAATTTGAGAACGAAAAATATGAACAGCACCACTCTTAAGACACGCATGCGCAATGATGTCCAAATTGGAGAGACTCACGAAGTGTGGTGTGGAACCATTTTTTATAATAAAGCAGAAGTATGAAATATGAAGGAAAAAAACATTCTCAAACCACTAACACGCGTAGTGAAGTAAAAATGCAAAGACAAAACATGTTTTGTTTTTTTTTGTGTTTTTTTTTTTTATTATTATTTTAAGTGATTTAAGCTAAAGGTCGCCTTTTGAACAGAAATATCAATATCGCTGAGGTGAATATAGAAGAGCAGGTTAAAAAAAAATTAAAAGGCTCCAGAGGGGATCGAACCCTCGACCTCCTGTTTACTAGACAGGCGCTCTAACCACTGAGCTATGGAGCCGATGAGATCGTCGGATTCAATATTAATAATAAGATATTATAATGCCAAGAGTATTAGATAACAAAAATACACACATTAATTTTGTTGAAGAAGTAGTGGTAGTTTTTTCTTTATTCCATTAAAAAAAATTAGTATAACTATATATACACATGAACGTACATGTATATAATGTCAATGTGCAACAATTAGGCTAACACTTATTTGATAATTTAAATCCAGCGTACTAATGACGTCGATAACGGCCTCCATGTGAACTCTATTGCACGAGGGTGACTACATATGGATCTCAAAATTGAGCATCGGTAGGAAAAAAATACGTGTATTTCCGCTGATTCAGATGTGCACTTGTGCCCCATATGTGAAGCAAACAAGGTAAGTCGGTAAGTCTTCAGCTTCAGCATTTTTATGAAATTCAAAGCTTTTTCAAAGAAAAAAGAAATACACATGCAATTCACCCCGTTAATTGAACTATTGGTCTTTGCGGCCAATATTACGAAACTATCGTAAACATTTTATAACAATACTTCTACTAAAATAATGATATTTCACATTTAATTAGAATATACTCTTAACCCTTTCGCTGCCAGAGGGTTATTGTTTTATTGATCACCTATTTGCCAGAGGGTTTTCTAAGAAATTACTATATTATTAATTAATATAATTATCATTATTTGTTATTAGTATTATAATAATTATATATGCTTCCAAATCTGTTAGTATAATAATAATTATTGTCGATGGTATAATTTTCTTTATATTTATTATTATTTTTATTATTATTATTATCAATTTATTATTATTACTATTATTATTATAGAAACGGCTAAAGCCGTCCATATGGCAAATACGCCGAAAATAACAGGGACGGCATAAGCAGTGAAATGGCAGTGAAAGGGTTAAAATGGGAGGGGAGGACATAACAATCTGTATATACATAATAGCATCTTGAAAACTACTGTATTTCTATAAAATAATGCTCGTGATGAAGCGTGTATCCTATCATGCCAGTTTTGAACAAATTTATCTTTCAATCTTTGCCAAACTACTTCTAGAAACATGTCTACATTTATTACATTTTATTACCTGATACCTTATATAAATGTAATTTGGTATTTTTAACTGTTTTCTGAAATTCTAAAAAAGTCAACGTTCGCGAACTGTTGACCGGTCAGCAGTTTTGACTGTTTCCCTCGCGTGCTCTGACGTCATTGACGTCATAGAGGATTCCCAACTGAAGCGTCCATTGATCATGATCATAAACCAGACGTGACGTAACATAGTTAAAGTATTAAGTTTGATTATTAACATATATGCAAAACTATCTTTTTGTTGCAAGTACTGTTAAAACAGTAATTGATCAGGTAATAAAACAGTTATTGCATACGTGATTTGGGAACAGTCAAACATTTGTCCCTCGGTGTGGGTGATAGTGTTTTGAACTGTTGCCCTCGGCCTACGGCCTTGGGCAACAGTACAAAACACTACCCCCTCCACCTCGGGCCAACATTTTGACTGTTCCCAAATCGCATATGAAATAACTGTATACTGTAAAAGCAAATTGATGTATTCTATAAATATATAAAATATCCTATAAATATCCTATATCCTGTTTACTATTATTCTGTAAAAATGATTTTTGACGGTAATTTATGTATTAACTATATTTACAAATCATGTCGAAATCCGGCGTGATAGATTAACAGTTGCTAAATGTTTCAGGTCTTCAAAAATTGGAGGAAATAAAAGTATTTTTCTATTTATCTGTTCCCAAACGTTTAATTCCACATATATTTTTCAACTGTGTAGAAACACATCTACTTCTTGTGATCGCAATATATATGACCACGTTACTATACAGTAATCTATACCTAAAACTGATTACTGTATAAATATACATATATACATATATATTCATATACAATATATATATATATATATATATATATATATATATATATATATATATATATATGAATTGTTGAATTGCATAAGTTTTCAATATATGATACAGTAATCAGTGTTAGGTTTAGATTACTGTATTGTAACGTGGTCAGCGATTGGCAGCAAAAGGCGCAGGGAAAACCGAATATTCAATGGGAAATCAGGTGATTGGATGAAAGTGTGATGTTTACATGCATGAACATTATTTAAGAAACTAAAACTACATTGTTTTCGTAAGAAAATGAACTGTTTCAACTGTTTCATAAGTCTCTAGAATATTTTTCATTTATATTTGCATTTTTTTAAGGGAGACACAGGCAAAATTTTCATTTCTTAGTTTTGGATTATCAATTCATTATTCTGTAAATGCCCTCAAAATGAGTACATTAGACAGTCTGACAAAGAAAAAAATAAAATGGTGGTTTCCTAACTTGACCCGTGTGCGTCAGGTTAGAGCGCTAGGATTTCTTAATACTAGTAGTTGTCACAGTGAACTCTGGTTCAAACGTTAAAGAACATGTCAAATGAATTATTTAGACTTGTTTCAATCATACAATATCCACAATATCTGTTATTGGTTTGTTGACTTGTTTTAAAACTATTCGGTGATTCTTGTTGGCGTCTAAATTTTGTTCATTATAAATAGATGTATTTACGCTTCAAACCCAAAATATGTAGAATTTAAACAGAAATTCATGATGGAACGCTAAGCGTGATTTGAGTACATAAGATCATTTTAATAGTTTTATCATTATTTTGCCTGAATACCTCTTTAAAGTATATGATGTCAGTCATGTGATCAGCAGGGAATTTCGGAGAGGGATGGGGTGGGGTGGGGTAATCATCTTTGGGAATACTTTGCGAAACATTGAAACATTTATCCGGTCAATCCTATATAACAAGATCATTTTAATATGTCAGGCATGCCATTCTCCTGGAAAAAAATCATATCTTTAGCATAAATACTCAATTTTAAGGTAGGTTTAATTCAGGGTCATTTCTGATTATGTAATCTATTGGGAAATTGACACAGTAGTCTGATCTTAATGTTATCAAAATAACCCATGAATAAACATTGAATTGTTTAGACTTACAGTGATTCCGTTTTTACACAGTGCATAACTTGAACTAATATAATTATTATCTTTCACATTGAACGGCTTTAGACATTGATCGTTATTTTTTACTATACTCAACGTGTAAGCTGTTTTCTTTGAAATATTCTGGCAACAATTAATGATAAAAAATTAATTAAAAACCAGAGATTCTGTAATCAAATAGGGAATTGAAGTTATTGTCAAAATATATTGATATAAGAAGAAGAATTTTATTTTAAAATCCACATGTAAACAACAACAGTCTGGTTTAGGCTAATAAGCCCTTGACCTGACACAAAATAAAATTACAACATTCTCAGCAATACTATACATTACACAATACATTACAATACAATGACGGACATTGAATAATAATATTACTCACTTTCAACATATTGTTACATTCATATATTATCAAAACTATATGATGTCATTTACATATACATAAGAAGTAATCTTTAAATAACAAAACATCGACTCGTCTTAATATCCAGTTTTATTATATACTTATAAATGAAATATTGAGAAATATTGATGAAATAAAATGCGTATTTTCCTTTTCTGTATTTTCACTGTAAAAATTTATTTTTCACTGCAGTGAAACATATTTTCCGTATTTTCACTGGTGTCTTGCCGGACTACTTTCTTTTAAATTCTGCCAGTAAACAAAATTTAAGGGAAAGTCTTTCAAATTTTATCGAGAAAAATGTATATAATAAACAGAAAATTCAAGTTTTTTCTATAAATACATGATTTATTTTCATCTTGTGGCATGAAAATTACCATATTTCACTCGTGGCTACCGCCACTCATGAAATATTTATTTTCATACCACTCGATGAAAATAAATCATGTATTTATAGAAAAAACTTGAATATCCTCTATTTAGTTATGTCTCGATTCCGTTTCTGTTTTTTTGTGACAGACTTCTAAAAAAAATTGAAATTGTACTATATATATTAGCGATAGGTAAAAAACTAGTTTGCAATGACGAGTGCGGTTTCAAAACTATCTTATGAAAGTAAAGATTGCATCAAATATATGTTTCATGATGATAGGATATCTAAATATGGAAAATTTGATGGGATATTACTTTAATACCATTAGAATAAAAGGCATAAAGCGTAAACGGTAATAACAATATAATCATCAGATTTAAAGATAATGCATTTGTTATTAAAACGTTATTTTAAATGTTTATATAAGTGTTATCATTTTGTATATATACTCGTTTATTGATGCAAACAACTTCAAAACACATCACACAAAGATTTGTGGTTACATA
The DNA here is from genome assembly GCF_026571515.1 of Ruditapes philippinarum. Taxonomy (NCBI): domain Eukaryota; kingdom Metazoa; phylum Mollusca; class Bivalvia; order Venerida; family Veneridae; genus Ruditapes; species Ruditapes philippinarum. The sequence goes on from NW_026855820.1 coordinate 52,838, forward strand.
AGCCATCAATATCAACCAATGACCAGCAAGGTGGATAACTTCCTCCGAGCTGAGAACAGAAAATTACCTGCACATTGGTCTAGGGTAAGGGTATTGAGGGTATGAGACCGTATCTTTTATAATAATAATAATAATAATAATAATAATAATTATCATCATCATCATCATCATCATCATCATCATCATCATCATCACCACCACCACCACCACCACCATCATCATCATCATCATCATCATCACCACCACCATCATTATCATCATCATCATCATCATCATCATCATCATTATTATTATTGTTATTTAGATAAAACATAATTAATGAAAATTACCAGGGGAAAGAAAAAATATGATTTCTCATATCATAATTATGACACTAATTTGACTTGGGTTTGTTTATATACATGTAATATATTTCCCCTAATATATGCCATATATTGTAAATACGTACAAATTAAAACCAACAACAAAAAATAAAGATTTCACGTACTCACACAAGATATTGTTTCCAAAGTACAAAAATCAAGTGTTTTACTAGTCTCTTCCGCTTATGTGAATCGGGCGACGCGGATTCTTTTCCCTGACGGCGGTGTTCACTTACTTTGTGATTGATCATGCAATCATTTCTACGGGCATTTGCACTGTACCTCTGGCATGTACAAAAGCAATCAGTTTCTTACGAAACAGCTTGTACTGGTAAAACTGTTTAACAGCTTGCCAAGGAACGATGCGGTGACTGAACTGTGCTCTAGTAAATTCAATGTGGCATGGTCCAGACTGATAACTACTAACACCACCACCAGTCTCGTCCTGAAATGAAAAATCAAAGTGCTGAAGGCACTGCAGTTGGGACGTATGAAGGATCAAATAACTATTTTTTTCTATTTCGGGGCAGATAATTCAATGAGTGAAGGGTGTTGCCGGTTGATAAATATAAAGTGCACAATTCAGTAAATGAACAGTAGTTGATACAATTATTCTATGACACACATGTTCAAATATAATATTTTAAATATAAGGTTACATGTACGTGTAGGTCGATCATAAACCGTTATTGGCCTTTTTTGACAAGAGAAACAAGTGAAATTAGAGCTACCAGAGGAAACTGCAAGCTTGACTATTTTAACACATGACATTATAAAGGGAGACAAAGCTATGAAAAAATAATCAATTGTGATATATATCAAATTTTCTGTATCAGTATCAAGTAAACACTCAAATGGTCAATATTTTTTGCATCACATTATATGAATGTGACCATGTCATTAGAACTTATAATGGCCTTTGTTTACTGCAATTCTCATGCTAATCTCTTTCACTGTATAACGTTTACAAAGTTTCAATCAAATTCCTTCAATATTTTAATCCTCTCTCAGAACAGTATCATGAAATATATACGGAGATAATTCAAAAACTAAGTAATGTAGAAATTTTGGTTATTTGACACAAGACTTCTGCTCACTAGTCTCTACAACTGTATTTAGTTTGAGTGTGATATCATTGAAAAAGATTTACTCCAGACAACCACATATATTTATAGTATGTTCTTGATAAACCACTGTTTTTGAGATGATAATTATGTTAGAAGCTTAAGCCTAGATCTACTTAGATTAACTTAGTTTCTCCGCCGAGTTCATGAAATAGATGTCGCCTTGTGAACAATGGGTAATAGTTTAGGAAGGAAATGGCTACAGGTGACGAAAATAAAGCGATAAATAATGATAAATAATCATGAAGAGAGCAATAAACTAAAAATAACTAAAGTTAAGAGCAGCAGTTTCTGAACAACTGCGCTTCTTATAAATAAGATCTATCAATACTCTCAGATGATCAAGTCTAAAATAAGCTTTCATTACTTGAGAGAGATAATGACCAAGGCACATAAAGAAATAAAGAAATATGCAAAAAAGGTCAAACAAAAGGCACGAATCGTCCGTCATTTACATCAAAGAATAAGAAATGGCAGAGTTACCAGGTTCTTGATGAAGATCATGCACTTCTTCATCTAATGAGATTCTTAGGTCTATCATCCTATGAAGTTTCAATTTCCATAGCTTTTATACTCAACGAGAAATGGCCCGGACAAAATTAAAGTATGAAAATAAACAAAGGGCAATAACATGTATCAAAAAATAAGAAATGCAGAGTAACAGTTCTTGTGCACTGCACTTCCTTCTTAATGAGACCTATCATTCTAATGAAGTTTCAAGTCACATGGCTTTTATTTAATTATGAGAAATGGCCCAGACAAAAATAAAATATGAAAATTAACAAAGGGCAATAACTCAAAAATTAGGAAGTACAGAGTACTGGTTCTTGTGCACTGCATTTTTTTTTTTCTTAATGAGATCTATCCTCCTATGAAGTATCAAGTCCATAGCTTTTTTAGTTGAAGAGAAATGGCCCGGACAAAATTAAAGTATGAAAATTAACAAAGGGCAATAACTCAAAAAATAAGAACTGCAGAGTACCGGTCCTTTGTGCACTGCACTTCGGGTTATTAAAAGAAGCATGCATACCAAGTTTGAAGTCAATCAGACTTATAGTGACTGAGTTATGCTCCGGACAAGCTTTAGGGGACGCCGACAACGACACAGACGCCGCCGACAAAAGTAACCCCTATTTTGTCACCTTTTCAAGGCGACACAAAAATTCGGGTTCTTTGAAAAAACACTTTCTTTCACTTGATTATTTTCGCTGTGTAAAAGTTTAATCAAAATTTCATCAACTCTTTTCCAGTATTTCTCTGGACAAGCATAACTAAGTACATGTATAATAAAGGTAGATAATTAAATAAGAGGGCCACGATGGCTCTGAGGTTGCTCACCTGTATATACCCCCCCACCCTGCAGGGCCAGTTTTAACCCAAGGGCTTTTATTTGAACAAACTTGGAAGACATCCATAAGAAGATGATTCATGCTAAACATCAAAGCTCTAGTTTATTGGGTTTTTTTTAAAGAAGATTTTTTAAGAATTTTACTAACACATACTGGTTAAAAACAATGACAACCCTGGAGCAAGGCCAGTTTTGACCCCAGGGCTTTTATTTTAACAAACTTTGTAGACACTCACTAGAAGATGTTTCAACTTATAATATAAACTCTAGCTATTTGGGTTCTTTAAAAAAGATTTTTGAAGTTTTTACTATATGCATATAGGGAAAATCAATGATCCCCTGGGGGCAGGGCCAATTTTGACCCCGGGGCTTTTTATTTGAACAAACTTGGTAGACACTCATTAGAAGATGTTCATGCTAATATCTTAGCTCTAGCTCTTTGGGTTCTTTAAAAGAAGATTTTTAAGTTTTTACTATTTGCATTTAAAGAAAATTAATGACCCCCTGGGGCAGGACCAATTTTGACCCCAGGGCTTTTATTTAACAATCTTTGGTAAACACTCACTAGAAGATATTTCATGCTAAATATCTTAGCTCTAGCTCTTTTAGTTCCTTAAAAGAAGATTTTTTAAAGTTTTTTACTATATGCATTGTTAAAGAAAATTAATGACCCCCTGGGGCAGGAGGACCAATTTTGACCCCGGGCCTTTTATTTGAACAAACTTGGTAAACTCTAATTAGATGATGTTTCATGCTTAATAATCTTAGCTCTAGCTCTTTGGGTTCTTTTAAAAGAGAAGATTTTATAAAGTTTTTACTATATGCACATAGGGAAAATCAATGACCCCTGGGGCGGGGCCAATTTTGACCCAGGGCTTTTATTTAAAAAACTTGGTAGACACTCACTAAAGGATGTGTTTCAAGCCTATAAATATCTAAGCTGTAGCTCTTAGGGTTTTTTTAAAGATGATATTTAAAGTTTTTACTTTCGGTTCCCATGGCAACCAGAGTTCAGCATGGAATTAAATTCTTTTGCACAATTTTTAAAGGTGACAGCCAAAGGAACATTTCTTGTGAAGTTTGGATGAAATTAGCGTAGTGGTTTATGAGGAGATGTCATTTAAAGTAAAAGTTTACGGCCGGACGAAAAGGATCACAAAAGCTTGACCTGTCACTTTGTGACAGGTGAGCTAAAACTAAGGAATGGAGTTATGGTTCTTTGACACATTGGAAAATTTGAGTCGTTCAAGTTGATGTAGATTCAGTGATAGTTTGGAATAAGCATTTTTAACTTAAGGGATATAGTTAAAAACATGAAGCAAGGTAGAGTTATGTTTCTTGAACATTGCACTTCCTCTTAAAAGTCTCTATCACTTTGTGAAGTTTACATAAAATTCCCTTCAATACATATTTAGTTATATTCATATTTCGGACAAGAGTGTGAAGGACAAATGTCTTCCTAAGTACAGACTATGTTTTTTTTCCTTTATCAACTAAAATCTCAAAAACACCATTAAAAACATATTTTCCTCCCATGAGCAACCCTTTTCCAAAAGTACAAGTCTGTATGGAATGAACACAGATATTTATCCATAATATTACTTGAGTCCATACCGACAGATGGTTAAGACCGCAACTATATTCTCTCCCTTTCAGGAGCATAAATTATAATAACATGCTAAATCTTTGTATAGTTCTATATCAGATACCATTATTGAATGTAACCTATCTTTTTTGTATCTTTTTAAGTATATAGCTAAAAATTCAGTCTTCCATTGACATAACATGAAATGGGTCAGTTCTCTTTAGTTTCTCCTCTTTGATAAATATGATTATGTGGGATCTATATTTACTATTATTTATTTTTCTCTATAGTAGTTCTAATTCTCTATATGGTTTATTATTACTTCATTCACTATCTTATATATTGGCATATTTGCTATGTATTACTCATGTTTTATTTATATATTACTTCTTCTGGTGCTCTCTTACTTTATTATTACTTTCATTTTACTTCTCTCCATTATATTCTGCTCATTATTTTTCATTTTTATTTTTTTTTATTATGTTAAATATGTGTTCTACTATATATAAAGAATTAAAGGTCCCTAACAGAGAAAAAATATCATTTGCAAACAAACAAGAACTGTTCGGTAAAAATACACCAGATCACTATTTTATTCTTATTTGTGGTTGTCTCTAGGAATAATGTATCCTATCATAAACACTTTTTACTTCATCGAAATCCAAAAATGCTCAAAATACGAGCAAGTTTCCAAATTTCACTGAAATGTCATTGGCATGTCGTTTTCGACGTCCAAGCGATGCGTGTAAACAAAGGTGAATTCTGGTCAATTTCTACAAAAATCAACGAATAACTGTTAAGATTTCGACATACTTTCTTTAAGGCAACTTGTATACAGTCAAACTGCGATGTCTTTACTTCACAACTGTCCGACGATAACACTAACAAGCTAAAAAATTAAAAATAATTGACAGCTCCGTTCCAGAAAGTAACCATTTCTTACATTACCGCACTGAATATAAGGTAAAGTAATGATTGGTTAAGCGGAAATCCGAGTTTTAACATTTTCCTTCAACACAATGTTTCATGACTGGCCTTTACTATTGACAGGGGATTCAATTCAGACTAGCCCTCTAAAATACTCCAACTAGTCCAAAGTGTTAATGGTGCCTATACAGTTATGATCACTACATCTGGAAACTGGAGATTCCCACTGAGTGTGATGCTTATCTTCATTCGCTTGACAGTGACACATGTCCACCTTAAAAAAAAAGCAATAAAAAAATTATATGAAGTGCAATAATTTGCAAAAAAATGCTTATCTTATTTGTCTCTTCTTACATTTATAATGCAGAGCACTAGATTTGTGTGTCAGTCATACAAAATGACTTTCAATAATACTATTTAAATATATTTGAAATACAATTTTCTTTAATAAATACTCATATAGTAATACTAAATTCCTTTTTTGTGATATTTTTTTCTGACACATATGTGCAGACAGTACATTGTGTACACCGGTCTTACTGACCTGTGTGATACCATTCTAAAGCATGATGCCCAAGAAAATTTTGGACTTGTGAGAGGCTGTAAATGACCCGCAGATTGATCATAAGGTAATGTGTAACCAACGCTGAAAAGCATTTGACTATATCTCAATCCATTGAGAAGTGGCATCACTTTGAAATCAATTTTGATTGAAAAAATCGAGGCAAAATAGTGATTTTGGGCAATTTTGAGATGTCCCCTCGTTGCCATGGTAACAGAAAATTTTAAGCCTGAGCATGTTGTTGCAAGGGCAATGGTCCAGTCAACATTTGTGCCAAGTTTGATTAGTGTTGAAGCAGTTTTTATAGTATTATAGCAATTTGAACTTGTAACGGGAGACTTTTCAATGAAAAACAGCCATTTTTCATCAAAATGCTCATGAAGTAATGGGTTAAGAAATTTTGCATCTTGATTGGGAAAAATATTTAGTACCATGTACAAAGTTGTTTAATCCAACAAATTGTATATTCATTCAAAGCATAAAAAATACATAAAAAATACATAAAAAATTGACAATGGAATGTGTTTTTTGAACATCATCTGTCTGGTACCATATTGGATTGAAATGGAATGAAGAAAAATTGTCAGCTTGGATAACGGGAATTTTTGACTTATGATTTTTTTCTAAACTTGGAAAAGAAAAAAAGCATATTTGGCATTATTTGCCACTGGGAATGGGTCTGTTAATCTGACGCCGTGGTGACACTGGTAAAAATGCATGTTTTCATTAATTTTTTTTTGGAAAACAGTTTGGTTTGTGAAATATACATTAAATATTATATAAGTACCTGTTGTTTGTAAATAATCTTCTAGTCTTTTTCTTTAATCTTATACTGTACTTTTTTTCTAGCTACATGTACCAGCCTTTCCAAGTGAATATTAAAGTAAATAATCTTTTATTTCCCTGAAAATATCAATTTAGAGATTTCATTTCAAAATCATCCAATACTACTCTCTTAGTGTGTGTATATATACAGAGACATATAAATACATTTTATGTATTTTAACGTCTCTGGTATATACAATGTATATATGTGTCCTACACAATGAATATATATGTTAACACTATATATATGATTGTGTACAGCATGTAATGACATAATTAAAATTTGAAAAAATTTATGATAATAAAATATTAATAATATTCTTCATATTACTCCACAGTATTACCACTAAAATAGAAAATGTTCTATCATTTTATTATGATATCTTTTTTTTTTACATGTAGATTTGTGAAAAAAATGTGAATATCAAGTAGTGTCAAAAATTGTTAAATCATAATTATAAATGTCTAATTAACACTGATAAATTACTTCAACCATGTATTGAGAACAGGTATAGATCATTTCCAACAGTCTTGCTGTTGTGTTGACATTTTCGCGACATGGTTATGTGTCTGCCTTGTAATCAAGAGGTCTGGGGTCAAATCCCTTTAAGTGCCTGAAGATTTTTTCAGGTTAACAATTATCAAGGTGGCAGTGATTTTTTTTTCAACTTTCAAAACAACCTGTGGCTTTTATAAATGGGAAACTATAGCTTGATTAATCAGAAAAGAGGAACAATTTCAACCACTGAAAATGGAATTTACCCATACATTTAAAAAAAGTGTAATTCAATTTAAAGGGGTTCCATTGAGGTATTTTGTCATGATGGGACTGAAATATTTTTTCCAGATAAATGTACCATTTGATGAATGTTTAGAACACTAATCTTTGTACAAACTTTTAGATCATTTGCGCACTTCGTTTTTCCAGAATAGTTATTCAAATTGTAAAAAGATGACCCAAAATGAAATGACTAGACTTTAAATAGATATAATAATTTATAAAGGTCAAAATAAAATTATTCTGAAATATTCAAGAATGTGCCCCATTTGGTAGAGACGTAACGGCCGTGACAAGACCAAAAATTGTAGGCGTATATGCCGGGTTTCCTGTAAAGGCAGACATCTGTGTAATATCAATTTGTAAAATCTGTCGGTTTTGCAGTCTAAGTATGATCGAAATGTCTTGGGTACGAAAGACTCGAGATCTCCAAATTACTTCGAAATTATTTACGAAAGTATTAGTCCTCGGAAACAAATTGGCATCAATAAATAAACTTAATATTATTAGTCATCAAATTCATAACATATTTTGCTTTATAACATACCTTATGAGCTTAACAGGCTGATAATTATGCTCGTGAAGTAGGTCGAAAATATACCGGAAGTTGTCGGATTCATTTAACCTAATTATCGGCTAATTCAGAGACGAATAGATTATCTACATCTCTGGCTAATTCTATTTCAATATCCACTTTGCAATTATAAACTACAAAAATTTATCCGATAAATAATGTCTTTTTTTCAAAAATTCTGGAATATAATACAAAAAAATGTGATGATAAGGCGGATGAGTAAGTTAAATATTTGCAAGCCGTCAAGCACTATGACCCAATTAATTTACTATCCCATTCATAGAATTATGTGACCTTTCAAATTATATCCGCTACGTTTCTAATACCGTAATTCAAGCTCAATTGCACATTATTTTCAAAAAATAAATTTCTTGTCTCCACTTCTGTTCGCAATAAATCGAAGTTTTCAGAAATTCAGAGCACTATTTTTCACTCGCGGCGGTTATGCGTCGGTCATGGTCGGGTGATCACTATGAATTCAGCTTAGCTTGATATGTTAGAATACAATATAGCATTTAGAGTGGCGATGAAACGTCACAACAGTGGGCGTTACCCTGTATGGTTGGAAATTTCGGGTTTGTAAGTGCACTAGTTGGGACTACGTCCCAACTAAAAATCAACCGGCACTGTTTTTTAACCACTCCACAATTACTCACATACTCTTCTTCTTCTTTGCCTTCCAGTATTCTTTGCTTTTAAACATATCAATTGGAATATGGTACATAATTGCTATCTTATATATCATCCAAAAACTTTCAAAAGGTCATCTACATTGTGGTTTCAATAATTGTTTCTTTTTTTAAAGCTTTATTATATCATCAATGTAACAATATAAAATATAACAATAATAAAACAATCTACATATCTACAAAACTTTGTCACTCCTATGATACAGAATTATAAAAGATTTTCAAGGCATATTATAAATGCAAAGGCATATTATAAATGCAATTTAAATGAAAACTGTTTACACGATAAAAGTTAGATTACACCTATACTTACCGCCAATGTTGAAAGAAAAACAACAAACATACAACTAAATATAATTTTGTCTATTGAACTAATATTGATGTAAAAACACCCGAAAATTCATATCCACTACGTATTAATTTTAAAATTTGAAACCAAATTTTCAGAAACAATTTTTGCAATATAGTTCATATACTCTCTTTATTCAGAAGTAAGACAAAGTCTTTTGCAATAGATTATTATTTGATTGAAGTTACTTACACCATTATTAATTGTAATATTTCTTACATATCTAAGATGAAACGGAATATCTTATTAACTCGTCGCAAACCACATCGCTTGTGGTTTAAGATCTTTCATTAAAACATTTGAAAAACTACAAATGGATTCTTTCAACTACATTTTGTGCCTTAAATTATGTTCTGATCAACAGTTCAATATATCACCAACAAATTCATTGATCAAACTAGCATAACAATATAAGGCTTTTACCGAGAGCATATTTAACGCTTTTAAATCTTTACCTATTATTATTTTTATTATTATTATTATTATTATTATTTTATTACTATTATTATTATTATTATTATTATTATTATTATTATTACTATTATCATTATATTATTATTATTATTATTATTATTATTATTATTATCATCATCATCATCATCATCATCATCATCATCATCATCATCATCATCATCATCAATATCTTAATATTACATGTTTTATTATTATTATTATAATTATTATTATTACTTTTATTATTATCACTATTATTATTATTATAATTATTATTATTATTATAATTATTATTATTATTATTATCATCAATCATCATCATCATCATCATCAGCAGCAGCATTACGGCCCCCATCAAATATTGACCAAAAACATATCTTTACACTGCTGTGAGCCATTGTTTTAGATGCATACGAAAATTTACTTATTTTGTCGATGAATGTTTAATCATAATACACGTAGATATAGAAATTCTAAACAGTGCTTATGTGTTACATTTATTTATTAATTGTCTCACATTTTAAAGAACATAGATTGACTCTGTTACATTACTTTCTTTATATAATTATTTTAGAGAGAAAAAAAACATTGATTTATTTTTGCTATATTAATGTTAATTTCAAATATCCATATAGATCAAAATATTGATACTAAAATTTCTCTTTTTGCATTCGAATAAGTTCTTTTTTTTCCTTTTTTATTAAAGCAATAAAACCGCTACTAATTAGATATACCTTTGAACGTTACAACTTCAATTTCATCTGGTAATTATTAAAACCCACCATAGATCTTTTTATGATAAATTCAAATACCGAAGCTTTCTACCGCTATAAGTATAATATTTCGCTATGACTCGAATGTACAGGGGTTATTTGCCGGGGGATGAAATAACGTTTTATTGCTGACATTTTTGACACGTTTAAATTAAAATGTGTATTGGGTGATCAAAAGGAAACTGTTATTTTAGCCAAGATCAGCTTTTGATTGCGGGAACATTTCAATATTTCATCATGTTATATTAAATAAAGGGGGAAAGAGAGTATATCAATAAATACAACTTGTAGTCTGGCCTCACCCTGAAAAAAGTGTCATATTTTATATCACCATCTCGTGTATCCATAGAAAAACGGAGTTTTGAGATTTAGTTCGCATGTGATACGGTGTCTGATGTCAGTCATGTGTAGTATGAATATACTGTAGTATGAATATACTGATTGTATTCATTTACCCTTTCCCTCATGAGCATATTGTGAAAAATGGCCGTTTTCATTGAAAAGCCTCCTGTTACAAGTTGAAACTGCTATGAAACTATGAAAAATGCTTTAATACTAATCAAACATGGCACAAATGTTGACTGGACCATTGCCTTTGTAACGACATGCTCAGTCTTAAATTTCCTGTTACCATGGCAACGAGGGGACATCTCAAAATTGCCAAAAATCACTATTTTGCGTTGATTTTTCTATCAAAATTTATTTCAAAGTGCTGCAACTTGTCAAGGGATTGAGATAGAGTCAAATGCTTTTCAGCGTTGGTTACACGTTACCGTAGGATCAACCTGGGGTCATTTTTAGCCTCTCACAAGTCCAAAATTTTCCCCCTTCTGGCAACCCCCTGATGTATCTTTTGGATGTGGGGCGGTGCCGAAAAAGTGCTCACTTTTTTAGCAACATTTCTCGAACGAAAACATGTGTTATGGGCCCAAATAGGACATTTTTTCACTATTTGAGGCCTAAAAGAGGGGGGAGGGGGTCGAAAGTACGATGTTTTGCGATATGAGGTAGAGGGTTAAAGGAATTTCACTAAGGTTCAAAAGTCTAAAACCATTAACTTTGATTTCTAACATAGATCAGCTGGGGCTCTTAAGACAGAAAGACATGCATTAAATAATTAAGCGTTTAACGCTTTTCAATTAAGGGTCACTTTTTTACAATTATAACAGTTATTCTGGAAAAAACAGCGAATGATCTGAAATTGTGCTCACAAGTTATTGGTCTAGACCTTCATCAAATGGGGCATATATTTTATAAAAGATATTTCCATTTCCCGCCATTTAAAAAAACCTAGGGGGCCTTTAAAAAAAAATTTAATTTCATAATCTGACGGAACCCTTTTTTTCGAGCGAGGGATTTTAATTCGGTATATTTATTTTTTCAATTTTCGATTTCGAGACTTTACTTTATTAAAAAATACAAGATTTGCAAAGCTATGTTTTTACTAAACGGGGTTTTCTTGATGTTAAAGGAATTCCCTGATTCCAAAAACTAAACATAACATTTAGTTAAATTTCAATTAAAAAAAATTTTTCGGAAAAAACGGGGTGAGCAAAAGATCGAAAGTTTTTATAAAAAATGTAAGTTTTGGGCATGAAAAATCAATCGGGGGCATAATTCACGATAAAAAATATTTATCATATGTCAAAACCTCATGAGTCCTTTAACAATAGTTTTTCTAAAATCACGCGAAAATAATTATAAAGAAGTACTAAACTTTACGGTGATTGATGATTATTAGAATTATTTGCTATCCTAACAACTTGAAAAAGAAAGAGAAATGTATATATCAGTACTTTTTTCTCATAATTTTATCACAGTTGTATCGTCAACCGGTTTGATTACCATGCAAAATTACCTCGGCTCCTAATTTTCTATATTCATGTAGGTCCAAGAAGTTAATTACAAGCCTAATATGTGCGTAAATTTCCTCTAAATGAAGCGGCAAACCTTGCTCCCTTTGATGTATACATCAGGAAAACTTAATTTAGATTTAGTTGGGATAATTTTCATTTTTTTGGTAATTGATTTTACTTTTTTTTATAAGTTTTACGCGCCGTCATGCATCTAACAGGTTAGGCGCGTCTGCCCAATAAATCCCGCTACAATATTTCGAACGAGATCTTAAAATATGAACTGGTATAAGATAAACACTCTAGCTTGGGCCTGCAGGACAAATAAGGGAGAGAAAATTGACCTAAGAGCAACAAAAAGATGCAAGAAATTGTTAGAACAAAAGAAAACGCGCAGTTAAAAACTGTTGCAATGTACTCATTTAAAAAACTAAGCGATTCATTTCCATGAGGGGAAGGCGGATCACAGACAAAAATGTCTAGAAAAATCAAAACTGGTTCATAAATAAAGTTTAAACTGTTGTAAGGCCTTGCAGATTAAATGTCATTTTACATATTAATAGGTAACTTCGAAATTAATTAAATCTTTGAAAAGATACTCGGCTAAAATAAGTCTATTTTTATTGTGTTTAGTTATTTCTAGGTATAAATAATATGTTTTACTCGGTTACAGAATTTTGTAACTCTGTTCATTTGTTTGAATACGACTTAGGGACCCCTATAGAATAGTCAAAGAATGTTTCCAATATACCACTGATTTCCCTCTACGGGTCCGTTTTCGGAACTTCTTTATATTTTTTTTTCTAATTTTAGAATTACCAATAACATTACATTACATTTTAAAATATTATAAAAGAATGGCAAATGAAAATCTATACATCTATTTAGTATTATCTTTTGTATTTTGCATAAAAACACAAACAAAACATACACAGAGAGACAGACACACACACGCACACACACAACAGAAAAAACAACAACTGTTGAACAACACAGGATTAATTGTAGTCTTTGATTCATTAACAAGCATATTTTCAAGTTTAACGGAAATATCGTCATAAAATGTTTTTACAATTTAGTCTACAACGCCACTTCAAATTTAGGATATGCTAAATAATTCACACAATTTTGTGTCTATTTTTTTATATATATTTTTTACGTCTCTATTTAACCATAATGGTAACCACGAACCGTTTCCCGTTCAGTCTCGACATCTTCCTTAGATGTATTGTATTTCATCTAACTTAATAAAGTCATTATCATTTAACACGTATCAACTGATTTGTACGTGTGTAATAATCCGAAAAAAACACCTTTAAAGGCTAATTATATTTACAAATTGCCATATAATGACCATCAAAGGTGTTTTGAAAGAAAAATATTTGTAATTTTGTTAGTTAAACAACATTAATTTTAGAAACCATAACTTTACACAACAATTAAGGGGAAAGTAGCGGGTAAAAATGATGTAGATATAATCTAAAATAAGTACAGAAGCTGAGTGTGCAATGGCGATTCAGGCAAAAGTCATTCTCAGATATTTCAGAGGAGAAGAATTTTTGTGTGTGCAAAATTCATATACACGTTTAGTAAGCTGCCACTGTACATCATGCGAACACAGTCAGTTTCCAATCCAACGAAAAGTTTTTCCTGTTTGAGGGTTTCTACAGTATGGTTTTCCATAAATTCAACAAAGATTGTACCGATGTTCATCATCTTTATGTTAAATCTACGTAAAAATAGCTAGTTTTTAATTGTTGCATCTTTCCTTTTAAACTTTATTCTTCCAAGCGACCTTTAATAGCCCCCTTTAAAACTGTATTTCATGTAATTAAAGTCATAAAATAAGAAAGGTGAATTAACAGTCTCCGGGAGAGATACGTTTTAAATCACCAAAAAAGTTTGATACATAATAATCAAAGGGATGTAGGCAAACTGCTACGAGAATTTAATCGTAATCTTCGGCACTAAATGCCGTTATTCGGTAACAAAAGTAACCAAAAAAAAGGAAAACGTTCAGACGCGAAACATTTTTTTCCATGTCTATTAAAACTTATAATGTAGAAATTATATTAATGCATTAAGGATTAGAAAATAACCGATAATCAGATATCATTAACATTTCAAAATTGCCAGATTTGCTCATGAAAGTAAACTTTACTATAAAAAGCTGTTAAATTTCATGCATGGGGTTTCGACTAAACAGTTATAATGCACGGGTCTTGCAATAACACTTACAGTAATAAAGATGTTACTTTTTCAAGTTTTTATCGCGTTTTCAAATCAAACAGCTATCTATTAAACTGATGTGGCGGAAAATTTTACTTCCAATAAATCCTCTAAATTATGATTACATAGGTAGTAACATAATATCTACCTTGTTTTTGCAAAGACCCAATTTGGCGCCTCTAAAAAACACCACTTTAGTAAATTTTGGTTCGTCATTACGGGGGACGTAAATCATCAAATGTTTGAACTATCTGATGAATATTGAAATGAGAACAGTTTTTGTGAGTTTTGTGTTTTTATGTCTGCATGATAAAGCAATATGGTTACAGTTACGAATAAAATGTTAAATAACGTCATTAAAGTTTAAAGCATTTGAAGGTCTTGTCCGCTTTTTGTTTCTACCCACTCCATCTAATTAATATTGGACATGAACGCTGTCACAAATACATGTATAATCAGTAAGCTTCAGAAAACAGTGAATTTGTTTAGCCCAATTTCATGCTATGGTATATTTGTATATGTTGTTACAAACCTTACAAAATGAGAAACTCTGCTTTGACATCGTATAATATTTATATCGCTTACTCTAATAATCCGTAATAAAATTATATAAAACTGTACATTGTAGTTGTGAAGCAGGACTCAAAATCCGATGTTATTCAATTTTATTTAGCCCGACAAGCGATCGGTCGCAGGTTTGCTTGCTTGATATTGGGGTCCGGATGGTTCCTTTTTAAAAACGCTTAGCCTGCCGGCTGTGCGGCCATTGCAGTTCAAAGATACTTATAGTGGTAAGGGTTAGGTTTCTTCTGTGCATCCTATCTTACAAAAATTCTGACATGTTATAAAAACTCGAGTAGGACCAAGAAGTAAAGTGCGCGACAAATGATATCCCTGACAAGGTCGAGATAATCAAAAAGATTGCTGAACAGATCTTGATAATCAGTAACCCAATCATCTTCACAAACAATATGGTAAGTTATAATTTTCAAAAAACAAGTACATTAATTTCGTCCACAATTTTACTATTCATTAATATGACATGCGCCGAAAAACTTATTATATAACTAGTAGAATAATGATTAGAAGATTTTTATGTTTCCTAAAGAATCAAACTATATTTAGATTCTGTAAAAGACGTAGTTATGCCAAATCATTTTAGAGCTGTTCTACTAGAGCTATAGAAAGAAAAGAACACAAAAAAAGACACTTTTTGGCACTCAAATTGTGTTTGTAGCAGCAGTTTACACAGAACAAAACAGCATGGTAAATCACGTGCATTTCAATGCGCAAAGAATATGTATTTGGAAGCTTTATGCATATCCCCATTTTTTAGCCAATCTATAAAGATATATGTGTTCAAAGTTCATAACGAACATGCACGGTTCAGTTACTCTGACATTTTTTATATTTTGAGCAAAGGCAATTTCTGCCATTGACTGAGTAAAACCGAGCTAACTAATGTTTCTGGTTTTCAAAAATGTAGGTCTCTTAGCGGATTTGAAGCCCCATGTCACTGTACATTTTGGTGCTCATTGACCGCCTTTAAAAAGGGACTCAAAATGAAATTCCTTGGCCTTATACTCTTTTGATTTTTTTCTTTGGCTAATATTATCAATTACACAGTAAGAAATATAACCACTTCGTGCTCCGTGCTTCAAAATTTTAACTCTTAAGGGCATGACTGGTGAATATTCCGGTGTCCGAGCCGGCAGCGAAGTCGCTTTTTTTTTGGGGGGGGGGATGTTTGCCTAACGGCCGAATGTGGGCCTTCAATAAACACAGACTATATATATATATATAGACATTAAAAGAATAAGGAGAAATGGTGAAGACTTATGTTCTAAATTACGGCGCAAATACATTTTTAAACAACTTTCATTTCATGCGCATGCTACGTATTGTAATAATAAGGTAAGGATTTCTCTGTATTAACGCAAATTAAAAATAAGCGATTCTAGATGCGGAATTGGTTGGGGTATGGAGCGTGACTTATAGATGTTAGATGAAAGGATGATATATTGACTTGAATGTATCTGGGTAGATGGAAAGGAACGCCCACTAGTTGACAATATAACGGTGTAAATCAACAACCGTAGCACTAGGTAACTCAGTACTCATATTTCCAAGGTTACTGTTACTTTTAATTATTTAACATCTTATTGATTGCTTATTCGTCAGTCTGTGGTCCGATTTACGTTTACGATCACAAAAATACCGAATACTTGATTAAAATATACTTTTAAAGCTTACAATAAGTTTAGGGTTATTAAAGTGAGCATCATTTCACGAAAAACATCTATAGGATTTTTATTTCTATTTGTCTTTAATGTTTAATAATCAAGTAATTAGTAAAGACAATTAGCTGTTTCTAGAAGAAAAGGTGATAATAAATTGAAATAAGAACTATTTTAAAATGCCGAAAACATTTTTGATACGGAAAAAAACAGGGATTTAAAAAATGTATCGTGCGCTCCAGAAGCAGAATTTTTCGGACATATAGATTACAGGAATTCGGATGAATCTTTTCGGACAGGTAATTTTTATATTGAAGATGAAAATGTTGAAAGTTAACATAAAGAAAGTTTTCGTATATAAAAAATGTTGTACTGTTGTTTAAATGCAGATCTTTATTCAAAAAA
>NW_026855821.1:0-24615 GCF_026571515.1 Ruditapes philippinarum
CAGTGCATTTTAAGAAAACTAAAAGAAAAAAATAGGTATTAAGACGTGATAAAATGGTAGGAGGGAATCATACGTAATCATACGTAATAAAACTTAAGACAAGAAGCATTGCGTTTCATCGCAGTTAATTGGTAAAGAATTATGTTTTTTATGGAATAAACTTTACTTGTCACTTTTGAAAGGTTAAGGGTTAATGCCAAAAATGAACATGAAGAAATAAACTTGATAAAACATGATTTCTTTTTTTTTAAACATAACCAGATGAATTATTGTTTTAAGGTAACAGGTACAAATAGTTTACTGAGGTGAATATATCAATAAATGTGTTTATCTATATCAATAATAAGTTCCCTGAATATTGAAGGAAAGTTTCTCAATATTTAGACAATATAAAGAAATAAAGGTTTCAAAAAGCCGTCAATTCGACAATGTAATATTTGATGCTGACAGTAATTTTATATTGCTATCAATGATGTTTTATTATTTAGTGACTTAGTATTTTGAATGGAAAACAAAGTATCACGTTTTTTTTACATTTTTTGCTACGTGTAAAATAAATCATTCATCTTCCAGCGTTAACCAATCCAGATAATACCCATCTAACATGCTCTAAATCCTGTATTACAACATTGTAAAATACATTTTTTGTCATTTCTTGAGACGAATATATGAGACGCGCCATAACAAAACCAACATAGTGGGTTTGCGGATGCGCAGGCTGGTCTGGATCCATGCTGGTCGCAAACCCATTATGTTGGTTTTGTCGTGACGCGGCTCATATGTTTTCATTTCGGAGGATAATGGTGTCTTACAGTTGTAATTAGATATCTATTTGTTAACACTTATTTTTTCAATGCTATTAATTTCAATCAATATTGTTCAGCAAAATATACCTAAAACGGCTTATATTTGATGCCAGCACTATTAAGTATTGAGAATTGAGTACCGCTCAAGCTGGTGCTAGGGGGCGTGAGGGATGTTGCACTTATTCAGTATCCCTCATGTACAGACTCAGTCAAACCGAGTCTGCAATTCTCTTGTAATTTTGTTGTGATAAATGCTTCCGAGGGATCACTTTGTTTCCAGAGTTTATACTTCACAACAGCAGGTGTCAAGTGTTGTGTGGCAGCTGTAAATAGCTGCCCCGTACTTCACTTCAGTGTTGTTATATTTTTCTGGTCCTTCGGGATCATTGATGCCAGCACTATTAAGTGTTGAGAATTGAGTACCGCTCAAGCCGGTGCTCGGGGTGTGAGGGATGTTGCACTTATTCAGTATCCCTCATGTACAGACTCAGTCAAACCGAGTCTGCAATTCTCTTGTAATTTTGTTGTGACTAATGCTTCCGAGGGATCACATTGTTTCCAGATTTGTATAGGCTATTTGTACTAAAAAATTATTGTTTATGTTGCTTTAATTACAGCCAAAACGATAAATTCATTGAAGAAAATGCAAATTAGTTAAAGATTTGTAATAGCCAGTGACTTATAATACAATATAATACAATACCGAGCCTGCAACATTTTCAATTTTGTTGTGTTGGACTTTCTGTAGGGATTCTGTTTTTCTCTATTTTAATAGCATTATAAATTTATTTCATTTTGTATATCTAGCAGGGTCTTATATATGCCTATGATATGATTTTTCTTATCAATTGTACAAACGTTATTTTAAATCAAATCACAGATATTAAGAAATAAATATGATAAAATTTGTTGTTTTCTCACATTCCTTGCATTTCAATAGACCACATAGCTCAATAACTCGGGGTTCTTCTTAATGGATTTAAAAAATTCTTTTCTTTCACGTACATTTTAATGAAACTGTTCTTAATAACCGGATTTTATCTTTGTATTAAATACTTAACAGAATGCTCACTAAAGTACATAGTTACATACGAATACAAAATATATGAATTGTCATTATTTCATTAAAAAAACGAATAAACTATGATTAATTGAAGGATGAATGTTTCTAATGTGACTCGTTCCGAAATGGCCGCTTCGTGAGCCGCGAGCTAGTTAAAATGAATGGTTACCGATTTATATCCATCTGGCGTCTGGCATAGTGGTAGGAGTTGGGAGGTACATGGTATGCAAGAAAACGGTGTCTCATAAATCAAAAATGGCTTACCCTTTCAGTAGGGGTGACACTATAATAAACAAGACCTTTACCTTTTATAAATACGTATGCCTGTGGACTACTTTATATACAATTTTATTTCGCTGTAACAGATATTTGTTTATTTTTTCTAATTTTATTTCATCTTCTTTGCTGGCATTTAATGAGTTGTCTGCACCATTCAGTGTGTAGTTATCACTGAAAAAGATGAATACTCGAAAAGAAAATAACATTTACAACGTAACAGATCAATAGACATACCAAATAAACTTAATGTCATAAAAAAGACACTTTTTTTAAATTTAGACTATCGTTTTGACTGAAAAGTATATGTCATTTGACCAAGTTAATGGACTTGACAAAATATAACGAATTTGTTTATATTATTTCAACTTTGTATAGTTCTATATTAAAGTGTAAAAAGTTGAATGGAATTTCATTGTACACAAGTTAGGACAAAACGTCTTCTTATTACTTCAAATATCCTTTTTACAGAACGGAATCTTGAGTATGTCAATACATTATTTATGCAATTGCAAAACTTTTTTTGCTTTTTTCCTTTCAATTGTCAGCAGGTCCATTGTTGTCAGAGTACCTTGAAGAATTGTGAAATCATTCGTATTGACATGTTATTTAACTCATTCGCGTGTGCTAAAAAATAAATGAGTAGAAAACTGGCAAGTATATATGTTCATATTATTAAGAATGTTATCGCGGAATCAACTGACAATGATGACTATATTTATTGCAGTGTCTGCAAAGATAAAATGTTATTACATTGTTAAATTGATTGGAAACTTGTCAGTAAAACCGACATCTATTACCGACGTGTCAGTGCCTTTGAAAGGGGTAGAATTCTGAAATAAATAATCATTTTATTGAGTTTTATTATGTCTGAAATAATTATAATATACCGGATTCATCTTTTGTTAGGTTTGTATTTATACGTATAGTATATAGCGGAATGTCAATCTAGCAAACAATGAAATCAACAGTATCAAATATATTATTGAATTGTATGACGTAAATATGAACATGCTGATACCTTTGTATATTATACTTTCACGATATTTTCTAAGTTGCATAACAATGCACTGCCAACAGACTGTCTACTGGGTTTTCCAATTTAGGAACGAAACGAATATTGTAGAATTCAATTTGCGACAATGATATTGAGTGAGTGTAAAGGGGAAATTAAAGGGTCATCTTTATAATTGAATTAATAGTACATGTGTTGCTTTTACATGACCCATTATTTAAAAAAACTTATCATATATAATTTATCCAAAAAAAAAAAAGATCTGTCAAAGAAAGAGCATCGAAACACGAGGCTATCTGATTTGTACGAGGGGGCGTAGCCCTCGAGTATTAATCAGATTGCCGAGTGTTTTGATTTTCTTTCTCTTTTGTTTTATAGTCAAACATAAAATCACATTCTCTGTTGTCACAATATGAAACCCCAGAAAAAAGTAACCAATGAACGAGCATCTGAATATGATATTTCTATAGATAGCTTTCCCTTTCTCTACCGTCACAATAAGTAAATCCCAGCAAAAATGAGCCAATCAATGCTTTGGAGTGCGGTTAACTAATACTGCACTCAAGTTAATGCACTGTGCATGTCTATATATGTATACGACGTAACTCCGACACATTGGCAACAGAAAGGTCCCCAAACTTTGATACAGCAGTCAATTGGTATCATTAATTATTATATCTATACTAGCGCAGTTTTATTTAATAAACACAATAAAAAAAATGCGTGAATATGGTACATGTATTATGTTATAATTGCTTTTGGAAAAACAGACCCCCTCTCCCCCCCCCCCAAAAAAAAAAAAGAAAAATCAACTTAATTTGTATTTTGTTTTTACGTGTGATGAATGAACAATTAATGAAAAGCTACTTATATAAAATTATCTCTTATTACAGCGCTCCGCCAATGGTGTAGAATTCTGGAAGTTAACCAACAGACGTAAAATATTCACATCTGCGGAATGTTTGGCAATAATGCATTTTCTATTTGCAAAATTGCTTACTTATTTTCATTTATTTTAGGTGCATGTAGGTCTAAAGTATACATTATGTTAGAATATTAGAAACTTACAAACGATTGTCTTCATAGATTTATAAGTTATCTATTTATTTTTAATAAAATCTAAAGTGATATCATTACATATCGTAGTATTTAATTGAAATCTGATATGAATAAAGTATATCATGTTCATGTTTCATTACACAAATTACAGATTTGGAGCAATTAATTGCAATGCCATGTAATCATATGTGAAAAACGAGGTGTGTCTGTAGTGATGAAACACATTTTTTTCAAGATGAAAACCTAAAGGTAATTGCGTCAAAAAAATACTTGCCTAATAAAATGAATATAAAAAATGAACATAAAAAGCCATGCAGATTGGATAATCTAAAGGAAAGTAAGCATTATTTTTCTGATCCAGTCAACACAGTTATTCTTGAAATATTATGAGTTGCATCTAATAAGTAGCTATATTTCATGTAACCTTTCATGTATAATTATGTTCTAGTGAAAATTATCAAATATAACTCCCAAGCTTTTGTAGTTGTACTGATGTAACTGATAAAATTTCAAACATACAAAAAGATAACATGATTGATAACTTAGACATTCCATGACGTTTGAAAACATTAGATTGTACATTTTTATCTGTTATTTTGAGTCAGCTTTGACAAACGATGTGATAAACATGCATGTTTTCCAACTGTATATTGTAGATATATCTGTTTATCAAAGAACATGTAGATAGGTTATTACATTAAACTCAAGTTTGAACCGATTAAATGTCCCAATCATTCAAAACAGACTAATGTAGCATCTCATATTTCATCCCATGTTTAATCAGTGTAAAAACATTTTATCATAAAATGTGGTTTATAAAGTATTGTAACTTTACATTGTAACGCTGCAGATAATATTGCACGCTTATTTCGGGCAGTTATTCCTAAAAATAGCAAATGTGACATAAATGCCATTGTCAAAGCAACGTTAAGAATTACAGAAGGGCTATCCATTTGTCATTTTACGTTACACTCGTTATATAATGAAAAGTGTTTACTTAGTTCTTTGCATTTTTTTATTGCTTTCAGTCTGATTATCATAGGCATTTCAAACAAACCGCAAAGCCATAAGAAAATTTCATGAAGTTAAAAAGTTTCAATGAAACAAGTTTAAATCGTTTTCAAGAGTTCAAAACCCAGCTTAACTTCATTTTGCTATATTCCTTTTTTCCATTGGCATTATCGCTTTGAAAGGATAAATACCGTTTTTGCTGAATTTCATTACGCATTTCATAAGCAAGCTGTTATAAAAACGGTAAATAAAATACCTTTTCACTTCCCGTTATATGACAAATTACAGAATAAACCAGCAAGAGGTTAGACATAATCTTATGATTATGATAAATAAGGCTTGCTGTAATCAGCTTTTGTGATGCAATCATCTTACGAATATTAACATCCGCTGTTATATACTGGTACTTTTAAATATTTGTTAACAGGCTGCTGACATTTTTGTTCTTCCCTGCAGGTCGTCAATCTCGTAGAACCATTGAAAAAAGATGTTGTTTGGCACAACAAAGTGTTCAGTGTTCGTTCAAGTTTCAAAGATTTATATGTGAAAATAGTTTTTAAAAAAAATTATATTCATAACAGTAACTATAGTATGGTTAAATAAAGGCATCGATAGAATTTCAAAACAAATTATATAATCAGTCAAGAATTAAGCCGGCAGTTTTACTCACATGAGTACATGTTCGTATATTTCGTATGTTAGCTCGTTGTCTTTATATAGTTACATCCATGCGTTTATTAAAATGAAAAGACCGAACGGTAAACATTTGATAACAACTTAAACAAATAGTTTTTTTTACAAAATATTAATGTTAATAATGTCTCAAAACATTTATCTAAGCATCTTAAATATAACGATTTTACATAAAGACATGTCATTTTCTATAAATAAAATTTAGTGACTGTTTTATTAATGACAATGAAATATTCATAAACATTCTTTACCAATCTGTTTCAATGTTTAGCCAAATTGGTATTAACATCATAATTATATGCAAGATGCCAGCGCTAAAAATATATCAGTGTATTTTCCGGCCTTTGACGAAGCATTTACCTGGTTCCAAATTAAGTGTGAAACAAATTCTAAATAAAAACTGTTAAGATTAACTGGTATTGAAGTTTTTATTCTAATAATTGATAACAAAAAGTTTTCTTATGTATCTATAGATAGGACAACATACGTACATCCAAGTTTTTTACCTGTAAATGTGATTTGAAACTAGGAGATTTCAGATTTTTTCCGGTTTGATATAGTTTTGAAATTCTTGAAACTTCTGGGCGATTTATTGACAAGAATTTCTGTAGAAGAATGTGAAATATTATGAATTCAATAATTAAAAAAAAACGATATTCAATATATATTCAATCTTTGAATAGAGGTGTAACAAAAGGTAAAATCATTTGTTAATTTATACATCGATGCAATAATGTCATAATTTTGACATGTTAACATTTTAAAATAAACCATATATTGTCCGAAAATACTAACCTGCCCAGTAATGCATACATTATCTGGTGGTTGGTTGTGGTATGTTATCTATATCACCGAAGCTAAAAATAGTCATTACCGCAAGGGGAAATCTGTTGCTCATTACTTTGTATTAAACGTATTAGGTATCTTTAATACACGGACTGATAACGAAGCAAAATAACTCAGTGGTAAAGTGGAGCGCTCACACGCAATAGGTTCGAGCTGACAAAGTTCCGATTTAGTTTTGTTCCATACTGCGATGCATTTTATTCCTTTACTTGTATTCTACTTTGACATGGTTATTAATATATACATGCACGATGATGTGTATGTCAAAGTAAGTAATGATTAATAAAAAGAAATAAAAGAGACCAAAGACAAAATAAATTACATGTATTAGGAAAAAAAATAAAAATTGCTAAGTACAACTCGAATCCATAACTATCTTCACCTGGCTTATACTCACGTTCATACCAACTGCTATATATATGCATAAAGTATTAACAACAAAATTGAAATTAGTATATGAAAAAGCTTACAATAGTACCCTGAACCATCGGACAATGTTTTCAAAATGAACAGATTAAACATTTCGGACAATATAACTTTTTTATCGCATGTCTATAAATTTGGGACATTGTTTATTTTCAAATATTAGAAACTCTGATAATATCAGAAATAAATGGCGGTAAATTGGAAATGAAATATTTCAATTTGAAATAAAAAAAATATACATATATTCCAAGTTAAGCTTACAGGCATCGGTTAAGATGTATTGTCAGAAATGTTTGAAAATAAACAATGTCCCAAGTTTATAGACATGCGATAAATAAAGTTATATTGTCCGAAATTTTTAATCTGTTCATGTTGAAAACATTGTCCGATGGTTGAGCGTACTATTGTAAGTTTTTTCATATACTAATTTCAATTTTGTTGTTAATACTTTATGCATATATATAGCAGTTGGTATGAACGTGAGTATAAGCCAGGTGAAGATAGTTATGGATTCGAGTTGTACTTAGCAATTTTTAATTTTTGGTTATCATTTCAAACACTATTGATGCATATCATTTTCTTTTAATCATTTTCCTATTGCCTTTTCCTAATAATTAATTTTGTCTTTGGTCTCATTTATTCATTTATTTCTTTTTATTAATCAATATTTACTTTGGCATATATGGAGCAGAATTTGGGTATTTATTCATTTGACTACTTGTTGTTTTCATTTGCTTAAGTTTAAATCATATTCCTACAAATTTGATTCATTTGTGAGTAAATCAAAGTTCTTTACTTAATTATTTATTTATTTATTCTTTCTTACTATGTTTATAGTAAGTTGTAATATTCTAAAGCCAATGCCAGTACTTCATCTTAATTCGTTTAATTTAATATAAGATACCAATAAATTACTTTTTGTTTTAAACATGTGCTATTTCTACATATTTAAAAGAAAGTGTGTTTTTTCGAACTTGTTTCTTACAAATGTATTTGTGCAACTCTTATTCCCATATGATTCACACTGAAAATAAATTTGTATGTAGAGTCTATAAGAATTGTTGTTATAGAGATTTATCCATATTCTAACTTTATGCAATTATTAACATTAAGCAACCTTAAGCGAAATAAAACTGACTCATTTCAATAAGAAGAACAGCAGAACAAATAAAAACTATAAACCATGTGATTAATATTTCCTTTTTGTGTCCTAGCTGGGTACCTGCCCTAAAATTCTAGCGCAAAATCTAAGTGACGGGAGATAACTCATGTATCGCTTCGGTATTTTCCGTGAGCACAAGGTGTGAGGATACAATGCTACGCGGCGATTTAATCCAAGTTTATAGGTAACACACCACAATAATGTAAGCCGCAGCTTCGAATGGCCAGGGAGGATTTCTTGGATATAGTGAATATTCTGGATTTAACCTTTTACCCCATGAGCATATTGTGAAAAATGGCCGTTTTCATTGAAAAGGCTCCTGTTACAAGTTCAAACTGCTATGAAACTATGAAAAATGCTTCAATACTCATGAAACTATTGTGAAAAATGGCCGTTTTCATTGAAAAGGCTCCTGTTACAAGTTCAAACTGCTATGAAACTATGAAAAATGCTTCAATACTCATGAAACTTGGCACACATGTTGACTGGACCATAGCCTCTACAACAGCATGCTCAATCGTTATTTTTCTGTTACCATGGCAACGGGGGGACGTCCCAAAATTGCGAAAAATCACTATTTTGCATTGTTTTGTTCCCATTAAAACTGATTTCAAAGTGCTGCAACTTCTCAATGAATTAAGATAGAGTAAAAGGCTTTTCAGCGCCGGTTACTAGTTACCCTGAGTTTGACCTGAGGCCATTTTTAGCCTGTCACATGTCCAAAATTTTCTTGTTTAAATCAATTTAAATTTATATCATTATAGATAAGAATTTAATGAATACGAATATAAATTAGATAAATAGAAATTGAAAGATAAACAGCGAATAAATACCCAAATTCTGCTCCATAGACATACACATCAATGCAAAAAGCATTTGAATATATCAAAGTAGTTCTGTTTCATCAGCTGTGTTGGTGCAGCTGTCACTGTCGCCATGTATATGGTCGTGCATGTATATATTTACAACCATGTCAAAGTGGAATACAAGTAAAGGAATAAAAAGCATCGCAGTATGGAACAAAACTAAATCGGAACTTTGTCAGCTCGAACCTTCTGCGTGTGAGCGCTCCACTTTACCACTGAGTTATTTTGCTTCGTTATCAGTCCGTGTATTAAAGATACCTAATACGTTTAATACAAAGTAATGAGCAACAGACTCCCTTGCGGTAATGACTATTTTTAGCTTCGGTGATATAGATAACATACCACAACCAACCACCAGATAATGTATGCATTATTGGACAGGTTAGTATTTTTGGATAATATATGGTTTATTTTAAAATGTTAACATGTCAAAGTTATGACATTATTGCATCGATGTATAAATTAACAAATGATTTTACGTTTTGTTTCATCTCTATTCAAAGATTGAATATATATTGAAATCGTTCTTTTATAATTATTGAATTTATAATATTTCACAATTCTCTACAGAAATTCTTGTCAATAAATCGCCCAGAAGTTTCAAGAATTTCAGAACTATATTAAACCGGAAAAAATCTGAAATCTCCAAGTTCCAAATCACATTTACAGGTAAAAAACTTGGATGTACGTATGTTGTCCTATCTATAGATACATAAGAAAACTTTTTGTAATCAATTATTAGAATATAAACTTCAATACCAGTTAATCATATCAGTTTTTATTCAGAATTTGTTTCACCCAGGTAAATGCTTCGTCAAAGGCCGGAAAAATACACTGATATATTTTTAGCGCTGGCATCTTGTATATAATTAAGATGTTAATACCTATTTGACTAAACATTGAAACAGATTGGTAAAGAATGTTTATGAATAATTCATTGTCATAAATAAAACAGTCACTAAATTTTATTTATAGAAAATGACATGTCTTTATCTAAAATCGTTATATTTAAGATGCTTAGATAAATGTTTTGAGACATTATTAACATTAATCTTGTAAAAAAAAAATATTTGTTTAAGTTGTTATCAAAGGTTTACTGTTCGGTCTTTTCATTTTAATAAACGCATGGATGTAACTATATAAAATACAAAGAAAACTCTGCAAGTCAGAGCTAACATACGAAATATACGAACATGTACTCATGTGAGTAAAACTGCCGGCTTAATTCTTGACTGATTATATAATTTGTTTTGAAATTCTATCGATGCCTTTATTTAACTATACTATAGTTATTGTTATGAATATAAACTTTTTTTAAAAACTACTTTCACATATAAATTTTTGAAACTTGAGCGAACACTGAACACTTTGATGTGCCAATCTACGAGATTGACGACCTGCAGGGAAGAAAGTTCTTATAAGAACAAAAACGTCAGCAGCCTGTTAACAAATATTTAAAAGTACCAGTATATAACAGCGGATGTTAATATAAGTAAGATGATTGCATCACAAAAGCTGATAACAGCAAGCCTTATTTATCATAATCATAAGATTATGTCTAACCTCTTGCTGGTTTATTCTGTAATTTGTCAAATAACGGGAAGTGAAAAAGTATTTTACAAATGTATTTCCCGTTTTTATAACAGCTTGCTTATGAAATGCATAATGAAATTCAGCAAAAACGGTTTTTATCCTTCCAAAGCGATAATACCAATGGAAAAAAGGAATATAGCAAAATGAAGTTAAGCTGGGTTTTGAACTCTTGAAAACGATTTAAACTTATTTCATTGAAACTTTTTAACTTAATGAAATTTTCTTATGACTTTGCGGTTTGTTTGAAATGCCTATGATAATCAGACTGAAAGCAATAAAAAAAAATGCAAAAAACTAAGTAAACATTTTTCATTATATAACGAGTGTAACGTAAAATGACAAATGGATAGCCCTTCTGTAATTCTTAACGTTGCTTTGACAATGGCATTTATGTCACATTTGCTATTTTTAGGAATAACTGCCCGAAATAAGCGTGCAATATTATCTGCAGCGTTGCAATGTAAAGTTACAATACTTTATAAACCACATTTTATGATAAAATGTTTTTTACTGATTAAACATGGGATGAAATATGAGATGCTACATAAGTCTGTTTTGGATGATTGGGACATTTAATCGGTTCAAACTTGAGTTTAATGTAATAACCTATCTACATGTTCTTTGATAAACAGATATATCAACAATATACAGTTGGAATACATGCATGTTTATCACACCGTTTGTCAAAGCGGACTCAAAATAACAGATAAAAATGTTCAATCTAATGTTTTCAAACGTCATGGAATGTCTAAGTTATCAATCATGTTATCTTTTTGTATGTTTGAAATTTTATCAGTTACATCAGTACAACTACAAAAGCTTGGGAGTTATATTTGATAATTTTCACTAGAACATATACATGAAAGGTAACATGAAATATATCTGCTTATTAGATGCAACTCAATATATTTCAAGAATAACTCTGTTGACTGGATCAGAAAAATAATGCTTACATTCCTTTAGATTATGCTAGCTGCGTGACTTTTTATGTTCATTTTTGATATTCATTTTATTAGGCAAGTAATTTTTTGACGCAATTACCTTTAGGTTTTCATCTGGAAAAAAATGTATTTCATTACTACAGACAAACCTCTTTTTCCACATATGATTACATGGCATTGCATTTAATTGCTCCAAATATGTAATTTGTGTAATGAAACATGAACATGATATACTTTATTCATATCAGATTTCAATTAAATACTACGACATGTAATGATATCACTTTAGATTTTATTAAAGATAAATAGATACGGTAACATATAAATCTATGAATCGTTTGTAAGTTTCTAATATTCTAACATAATGTATACTTTAGACCTGCATGCACATAAAAATAAATGAAAATAAATAAGCAATTTTGCAAATAGAAAATGCATTCTTGCCAAACATTCCGCAGATGTGAACATTTTACGTCTGTTGGTTAACTTCCAGAATTCTACACCATTGGCGGAGCGCTGTAATAAGAGATTATTTTATATAAGTAGCTTTTCATTAACTGTTCATTCATCACACGTAAAAGCAAAATACAAATTAAGTTTGTTTCTTTTTTTTTGGGGGGGGGGGGGGGGGGAGAAGGGGTCTGTTTTTTCAAAAGCAATTATAACATAATACATGTACCATATTCACGCATTTTTTATTGTGTTTATTATAAAAAAACTGCGCTTGTATAGATATAATAATTAATGATACCAATTGACTGCTGTATCAAAGTTTGGGGACCTTTCTGTTGCCAATGTGTCGGAGTGACGTCGTATACATATATAGACATGCACAGTGCATTAACTTGAGTGCAGTATTAGTTAACCGCACTCCAGAGCATTGATTGGCTCATTTTTGCTGGGATTTACTTATTGTGACGGTAGAGAAAGGGAAAGCTATCTATAGAAATATCATATTCAGATGCTCGTTCATTGGTTACTTTTTTCTGGGGTTTCATATTGTGACATCAGAGAATGTGTTTTTATGTTTGACTATGATACAAAAGAGAAAGAAAATCAAAACACTCGGCAATCTGATTAATACTCGGGGGCTACGCCCCCTCGTACAAATCAGATAGCCTCGTGTTTCGATGCTCTTTCTTTGACAGATCTTTTTTTTTGGATAAATTATATGATAAGTTTTTTTAAATAATGGGTCATGTAAAAAACAACACATGTACTATTAATTCAATTATAAAGATGACCCTTTAATTTCCCCTTTACAATCAATATCATTTGTCGCAAATTGAATTCTACAATATTCGTTTCGTTCCTAAATTGGAAAACCCAGTAGACAGTCTGTTGGCACTGCTTTGTTATGCAACTTAGAAAATATCGTGAAAGTATAATATACAAAGGTATCAGCATGTTCATATTTACGTCATACAATTAAATAATATATTTGATATTATTACCCCTCACTTTTTTCGTAATGTTAATTTCCCATAGGGCTCTGGGAGTTATTCTTACTGTTAATGCAAGTGTACCACGTGACTAAGAATTTTGTACTGTTACATAGGTAACAGTATTTTTTAACAGTATAAAATCTGGTCACGTGGTCTATTTAAATAAAATGGCCGCCATTTTTTTCTCGATTCATTCTTATTTTCGACGATAGGGCATCGCCGAAGTAACTATTACTCTCATAAAATGTAGTTCTTTGCACCCTAGAGTTCCTTTCGCGTATAAAATATCTTTTTGTTGAATAGTCACAGTAATTGTAATGTGAATAATTTTGTGTCAAACTGGAACATGCAGACGATTAAAGCATGCAACAAAAGATTATTTAACAATTTTAACCAGTGAAACGTTACAGACAGAGTTGGTGGACAGACATCTGTAGGATATCATCGTTATTTTCTAAATGCACTTTGTCAAAAACCATGCAAAGAATATTCTGGATGCAGAAGGATCAGATATTACAGATCATAACCTTATAAATGGGTTAGTGTTTTGTTTTCTAAAAACAAATAGCTTATTTGTGTTTATGCCTGGTAGATATCATCACTTGCCTAAAGAATAAAAGAAAAACAGCTTCTCAAGTAGGCCTACAGTACACTTAAAACATGCAAGGTAAGGACAGTTTAGTTATTGCTTCTCTTGGTTTATTTTTGTTACAGTTAGATTAAGTTGACAAATTCAGATCATCACATTATTTGTTCGGGGTAATAACATAATTAACACATGGGTTTGTGGGTAACAGTAAAAATATCATCCCTCGTATAAATACTGTTACCCTCGGCTACGCCTCAGGTAACAGTATTTTCCTCGGGATGATATTTTTACTGTTACCCACAAACTCATGTGTTATTTATATAGTGTTGATTTCATTGTTTGCTGGATTGACATTGTGCTATATACTATGCGTATACATACAAACCTAACAAAAGATGAATCCAGTATATTATAATTATTTCAGACATAATAAAAACTCAATGAAATTATTATTTATTTCAGAATTCTACCCATTTCAAAGGCACTGACACGTCGGTAATAGATGTCAGTTTTACTGACAAGTTTTCGACATTTAGGATTGAGCTCAGCAAATTTAGCAGCATAGTTTACAATGTTTTAATTTTAAAATTTATATCTGGCATGGTTTTACATAGATAGGTATAATCAAAATTTAAGATTACATTTTACAATCAATCAATCAAGTAATCAACAAAGCAAGCAATCATTTAATCAATCAATCTTAAATCAGCAATCGGCATAAATATGCTTTTTGGCCATTTACAAGTAGATATTGATATATTTAAAATATTTTAGTAGAAAGTAACAACTATTTTTGACATGATCGAAATTTATCGTCTTCATGAACTTCGAAATATGGCTTGTTGCTGGAATTATTCAAAACTTATCTCTTAGGACATAGAGAAAATATTCTGGATAAAGATAAGTAAATAACATAGGAAGATTGTCTGATTAAAACTTATTGATGAACAAACTTGTATTATATTATTCAGTTTATGAGACTTCTTTCGAGAGAAAGTAAGACTAGTTTGTGTTTGAGTAGTACATTTTTTTTTTTGACAGAAGAAACTTCTAGTTCCAGAATTATTTTATTCTTTTTGAAAACTGATATATGTTGTCATTAGTGTTCTTAAGATTTTTATTGTTCAGTGATTAGATTGAATGTATAAATAATACCTTGCGTAAAATCACCTATATAGAGTTGAGTAAGGGCAAATCGTTTTGCTTCCTGCACTTTAATTAACGTTCCACGTTTTTTTAATGTTTGCTCCTTAAATTGCATAAAGCTATTTGTTATTTATACCTCATTCATTGACAAACTGATATGCTATTTTATTACATTGTTAACATATTGTATAACATCATTATTTTACAAGAGAATGTTCTATATCAAGAATGAAACAAATTTAATACGAAAATTGACTTTTGTTTCAGATCATAATGATTAAGTTCTGTCACAAATAAATTTCTCTGACATTGAAAATTTTTGGATTGTTCAAGTCGTCAAATGATGTTTCAAATATGAATACTTTAATTAATAATTACCTAGAAAAAAAAATATTACATTGATACACTTCCATTATATCAATAACCATGCAACAAAGAATGATTGAATCATATAACTACGTATTCAAATGTATAATATTCTTTTGCTACAATAGATATTGTTTATTTAAATTTACGCTGTGAAACAACTATTTTGACATTATATGGGACAAGTAATCATTTAAATTATCATGCATAGTTGTGTGCCTAATTCAGTTCTATATTTGCTCTATGGATATTGATTTTTATCATTTCAGGTGACAAACCCTTGATAAATGTCCCACTTTTTATATAATTTACACACTATCTGAACTATAACATCATTTTTTTTCTTAAAAGATGCTTTATGATTCAGAGATGAAACAATTTCTTTAATACGAATCAGAAGACTTTAACTTTTTTACTCAAGAGAAAACTCAATCAAAACGAGTCTCAAATTTTCACACATAAATCTTTGCTTCGTGACATTAGAAGATATTTTTCGGATATTTATATATGCGTCAAATATGTAATTAAACAAAATGATAAAGGGAATACGTTTTTAATTTAATTAATGCAAACATAAATAAGAAAGAAATATTAATTTGTAACATTTCAATTTGTATTATTCGCAACCATCATAATTTATGTAATGTATTGAACTCATATAACTTATCAATTATTATATTTACTTTTGCTAGATTAAGCAAAACCATGTTCATATTTACAAATTAAAGCTGGATAAAATTAGTGTCCATGAATTTCAAAATAGACCGTGAACTTTCCGTGTTTTGAAATGGAATGTACTGATTGTTTATATGATCTATGTGCAATTGATAATCAGTCTGTTATTTGCGTTCTGAATATCCGATATAAAATGTTCTATTTAAGTTACAATAACATACAAGTACATGATATGAGATAAGTTTTATCATTTGATATTTGATAACAGGAAAAACTAGAAATAACTGCGTTAAATGATGTTGTTGTTGTGGTTTTGTTTTTGTTTTTTAAACAACACTATTTTTTCTGGTTAAAGAATTTACTGTCTACCAGATAATAGAGAGATACAACCTTTCTATAAATAGGTCACTGATCGTTTTTTCATGTCAAATTCAGAGAAACCGTCGTTTTGGGAATAATTTTGATCTTAGACCATTGTAAATCTTGTAATGTACTGATTCGAGAATTAAGCGGTTACGTAAGATAGCACTCAACAGTTAATTTCAAGTTCCTGCCGTCAATGTCCTACAAGCAATACGTCTAACACATTTTGTTGAGAACATATATGACATAAGATTGCAAATCTACAAAGAAATTATCCCATCTGCAACAGGCAGGCAGTCAAAAAAGTTGCAATTCATTCCGTTGAAGCCCAAAATCTTTAGTGGCCCGAGACCCGAAACAACACATTTCGTCCCTCTGGCAAAAAATATCTGCAAATATACAGGCTAAAGGAACACCGTCTCTGCTTTAGCAACTCCATATACATGCAAAATATCACAAAGAAACAAGTCCTCAACCTTGTAGATTTTTTGCTACTGCTAAAAGTTTGTAACCCCCCCCCCCCTGTAAAATGACTTCTTTTTACCGTGCATGCTGTTTAAAAGCAATGTTTACATAAAATGGCGGCCTTGACATACATAATCAACAGCATGTGATTTCTGGCCATGTTTTCGAATTTGCCAGTGATCATATTAGATGTCACAAAAACAAATTTCATGCTGAAAATGCATTTTAAAGACAACCAGTCATTTAAATCCAGAATATTCACTATATCCAATAAATCCCCCCTGGCCATTCGAAGCTGTGGCTTACATTACTGTGGTGTGCTACCTAAGCAAATATATTTCAAAAATAACTAGCGAATTTTCACTAGATATACTTGATTATCTGAAGAATGGAAAGGGGGATAAATAGAATCATTAACACATTGTATATATCTATATATTGACAATTCATTGTAATTCATTTGTTCTGACCTAATAAAGAACAATATGTATAACCGCTACAGGAAATTGGTCTACAGTGATATTGATAAATAATCAATAGTCAAACCTTTCACTTAATGCATAAACTGTTTTACTTCAAAGACTTTTCGAAACGTTATGATCCATATATTAAATATTTTATAGTTTTAATACATGTAATAAGAGAAGGTCGAAAATTGGAGAGTTAAGAACTGTTAGAAACCTCATGGTTTGTGATAACAGTGGTTCAATATAAACCGATCAAAGTTCATTTACGTTTGAAGTAGTATGTCAGAATGATAAAGAAGAAATGATTTATATACACATACACAAAACTTATTATTTTCTTAAAGAATAACAATCTCAATACAATCTCATTTTTATTGGCTCGACGTATGATGTACCGAGAAATCTTTTTAGAATAGTTATATAAAATTGTTCACCTCCAAAACGACTCATTGAGTGTTCTTGTTTATCGAGTTAAGTAAGCTATTTTAAGCTTCTCGCCTAATAATCTTGTTGTCCGAATGTTAAAATATAGCATGGGGAGATTTTTGGTAAATAAAATAGCTATTTTGATAGTTGATACTTTGGTATCTAAGTGTGGTTTCTTGACAACAATGTAATGGTAATTGTTATTTCAGAATCAATGTGTTTTCCCATTATTAAAGACAGATCGCACTACCAGTTCTCTGTTGACCACTTTTTCTGTAACCATCGAACGTTCGTTGATTATGGGAGTTAAATAACATAATTAGGTAAAACATTTAAGTTGTTTTGGTAAAACGCGACGATAGCTAATGATCGACCGAACGTTTAGGCCTACGGTCGTTGATAAAAAGATACCTTGATTTGCATTTGTGTCGAATATGTGAGACATGACAACTCGACGTTAAGCTTACACACAAGTTCATGACGTTTATATTAATCTGCTCCCTGAAAAAAAATGGTCGCGATACGTAAAGTGTTTGGACCATGAAACAATAAGGTGTTGAGGCAAACAAGTCCAGTATAGTGAAGGGCCGCTGCTGCGGCATTTTGTCACTTTAAAACAGTTATAAGCCTAAAAATGAAACCTTAAAACTAATTGAAAAACTATGTACAAACAATGCTTCTCATGCAATAATGATATTAGAATTTGCAACATTCACTGGAAAGTAACATTAACTGAATGTCACTGGGCTTCATCATGTCTGGGACAAGTTTAGTATTTCAATTGCCTACGAATGCGCTTTCAGTTTACAAACTGTTCATTCATAAAACATATAAAGTTATACATTATTTCCATAGCTAATTTGTTTCTTGGAATATTTATTGAAATTAAAACCCGCAAAGTCAAATGGCAAGTGATCTTTACTCTAGCTCTCTGCCTTTAAGGAACATGATTCATTAACATATATTCTAAATCAAAAAAAAATTATCACCATTATTTATAACATTTTCAGCACCACAGTTTAATCACGTGGTTTAGTCTTATCTAGAGAGATAAGATAATTTATCATAATTCGCTTACTGATGTCACGCATTCAATGTTGAACATGATAAATATAATCTAAGGACAGGTTAAGTAAATAATTGATTATTATCTATAATTATTTCCAACCACAGCGATAATGCCAAATCAAAAAAGAATATAGCAACATGAAGTTGAGCTGGGTCTTAAACTCTTGAAAACAATTTCTCCTTGTTTCATTGAAACTCTTTGACATAATGAAGGCATCATTTGTTACAAACTAAATATTAAGGTAAAAATTTGGTAAATTTAGATCCAATCTGAAGAAAACAACTTCATTAATATCTTGTGATTTCAAATCTTAGTGTTAAAGCATGTGATTAGCAAAAAGTATGAGTATTATAATTTAACCTAACGTATTTGTTTTTGCAAATAGTTCAGTTTACAATTTCTGTTCTCGGTCGTGTAAAATCACATAGACTCAGCTCTTACATTTTGACATATTAAATGCTAAATCTTACTAATAATAACGGTTTGTAACATATCTAATATAATAATGCCTGTCAAATATAAGACTTGGAATGTTGAAATAACACAAAATTTACCCGGACTCATCATTTTGTTTAATGTATTTTTATTCGTTTTTGTATAAGAAGATATAAATGTATATAAGACGTGAATATATGAAAGAAATGAACAAATAATGATTAAAATGACATCTGTTTAAACCTTCGTTGATGTTATTTGGTAACTAGGTAGAATTAAAGAAATTCAGAAAGTTATGAGCATCAATCAATTTTGTTAGTAAGAAAACCTACTATAGCTACAAATTGTAAGATACTATTGAACATTTGTTCAAATTTGAAATAATGTCAAACAGCCAACTAAATATTTCATGAAGAGGGAATATCCTTTACTTCCGAAAGTTACACCATAAAACAACCTTCTCTAAGTATTTTTTTTTAAATTTATTTACAATCATAACTGACTGATACATAAAAAGTATTTTGATAAAAGGTGTGCTATAAAGTACGTATACTATGAATTCAATAATATTAATGGCCTTTTAATTTCAATTCTGGCATGGTTATTTAAATGCCGTAATAATTCCACCTTCAAAATAATTTTAAGATTCCCTTGATTTTTTATCAATTTTCTTAAGGCTTTGCGGTTTTTATGTAATGCCTATGATAATTAGACTGTAAGCAATGTTAAAATGCAAATAACTAAGAAAACTGTGCTCAATATATAACGAATGCAACATAAAGTAACAAATTGCTAGTCCCTTTTGACTAGTACATATACATGAAAGGTGACATGAAAAACAGCTAGTTATAAGACTGAAGCAATTCATGATATCACAATAGTAACTTGATTGCATCAGTAAAATAATGATTAGATGTCTTTATTCTAGCTGCATGGCTTTTTACGTTAGTTTTTGGTATTCATTTTATTAGGCAAGTAATTTATGATGCAATTAAGGTTTTCACTCAGGTTTTCACCTTGAAAAGGTGTATTTCATCGCTAAAGAAAATCCAAATTTTCCACATGTGATTTCGTGGCACAATTAATTGCTTCAAATTTGTAATTTGTGTAGTGAAACATGAAAATAATATATTTTATTCATATCAGATTTCAATTAAATACTACAACATGTAATGATATCACTTGAGATTTTTTTAAAAATAAATAAATAAATTATAAATCTATGTAGACAATCGTTTGTAAGTTTCTAATATTCTAACATAATGTATACTATAGATCTACATGCACATAAAAATGAATGAAAATAAGTATGCAATTCTGCAAATAGAAAATGCATTCTTGCCAAACATTCCGCAGATGTTAACATTTTACGCCTATTGGTTAACTTCCAGAAGTCAACACCATTTTCAGAGCGCTGCAATAAGATCTGGTGCTCTGGTTAGATAATTTAATATTTTAAGTATCTTTTCATTAACTTTTCGTTCATCAAACGTAAAAACGAAGTTCAAATTAAGTTTCATTTTTTGGGGTCTGTTTTTTTTTCAAAAATCCAAATATACATACTATCATATGCACGGAATGATTTTTGATTATGTTAAAATAAAATTGCGCAAGTATAGATATAATAATTAATGATACCAAATGGCTGTTTACTTTCAACAAAACGTCCTACTTTAGATGTTTTTTAAATGGTGATGATTTTTAAAATTAAAGATTTTTAGTTTTGCAAGAACTCACTGATATATTAATTCGCGGAATAACGTATCAAAATTCCTCTTATATATTTCCTATCAAGTATATGTGAAATGATAAATAAGAATTATTTTTAATACAAGGGTTCCTGAAAAAAAACTACACATGTGCTATAAATTCAATTATATAGATGGCTCTTTAAGTTCTCTATTACACACAATATCATTGTCGTAAACCTATTCTACAATATTTGTTACGTTCCTAAATTGTAGAGCTCAGTGGACAGCCTGTTACATGTAGCAGTGCTTTGTTATGCAACTTAGAAAATATCGTGAAAGTATATAATATATATATATGATAATGCTGCTTTCACTTGTTTGCTAGATTGACATTGTGCTATATACTATACGTATACAAACAAACCTAACAAAAGATGAATCTAGTATATTATAATTATTTAAGACATGATAAAAACTCAATAAAATAATGATTTATTTCAGAATACTACCCATTTCAAAGGCACTGACACACGTCAGTTATAAGTGTCAGTTTTACTGACAAGTTTCCAATCAATTTAGCAGTGTACGAATATTTTATCTTTGCAGACACTGCAATAAATATAGTCATCATTGTCAGTTGATTCCTCGATAACATTCTTAAGAATCATTAATATATTTGTCAGTTTTCTCCTCATTTATGTTTCAGCACACGAGTTAAATTACATGTCGGTACATGTACGAATGATTCACATTTATTCCAGGTACTCTGACCTGCTGCCAATTGAAAGTAAAGAAAAAACAGAAATAAGTTTTGCAATTGCATCAATCATGTATTGACACCCTCAAGAATCCGTTCTGTACAAAGGATATTTGAAGTAATAAGAAGACGCTGACTTGTGTACGTTTAAATTATAGTCTACTTTTTACACTTTATGTGGTCTATTGAAATGCAAGGAATGTGAGAAAACAACAAATTTTATCATATTTATTTCTTAATATCTATGATTTGATTTAAAATAACGTTTGTACAATTGATAAGAAAAATCATATCATAGGCATATACAGAAATACTATCAACAGATTCGTTTTATCTTTTGAAATCCATTACTTGGTTAAATGACAAATACTTTTCAGGCAAAAAAAAAGTCTAAATAAAAAATTAAAATTGTCGTTTTTTATGCTTTAATTATGTCTTTGAATAGACTTTTTTTCAACTTTATATCAGTTTCATTTAGTAAATGTCGTAATACTTTAATGCATGTTAAAAAATTTTAATAGCATTTTACTTTTCCAGATTTTTTCCCCATTTTTGGTTCTTGACATCCTATGAGACCACCTTTTGCTTGCATACCATGTACCTCCCAACTCCTACCACTATGCCAGACGTCAGATGGATAGAAATGAAATCAATTACCATTCATTTTAACTACCTCGCGGGTCACGAAGCGGCCATTTCGGAACGAGTCCTGTCCCACAAGAAACATTCATACTTCAATTAATTATATTTCATTCATTTTTTTAAAGAAATAATGACACACCATATATTTTGTATTCGTATGTAATTATGTACTTTAGTGAGCATTCTGTTAAGTATTTGATACAAAGATAAAATCCGGTTATTAAGAACAGTTTCATTAAAATGTCCGTGAAAGTAAAGAATCTTTTGAATTCAGTTAGAAGAACCCAAAGATTATTGAGCTATGTGGTCTATTGAAATGCAAGGAATGTGAGAAAACAACAAATTTTATCATATTTATTTCTTAATATCTATGATTTGATTTAAAGTAACGTTTGTACAATTGATAAGAAAAATCATATCATAGGCATATATAAGACCCTGCTAGATAAACAAAATGAAATAAATTTATAATGCTATTAAACACAGCGGTATTTATTGTTTGCAATACTGATAGCACTATGTCACTTTTATTAGATATCCTTTTCGTAATCTTTTAACTAATCAAACCTTGATGGATGCAAACGTTTTTATTACAGTAAGATGAACGAAAAAGGTCATTAAGTATTGCTTTCTTACGTTGTTACCTTTCTCTTTTTTAGTTTTGTCTATTTTGTCTAATACATGTAATTTACTTCAGTGGGGGACAACATACGGAGACATAAACTCATTCTTATTGCATGTTTGCATATTGTCAAGGATACCAAGTAAAAATATGAATAATATTATTATACTGATATTTCCTTTTGAATAACCATGTATTACTATATATCAATAATCTTTATGATCATGAGCATTATTTTATTTATTCTGCTTGAGCATATTTTATTTGTGATAGTAAACAAACACCTTAATAAGGAAAAACCTTAAAGTCACTGGCTATCGCAAATCTTTAACTAATTTGCATTTTCTTCAATGAATTTATCGTTTTGGCTGTAATTAAAGCGGCATAAACAATAATTTTTTCTACAAAAAGCCTATACAAATCTGGAAACAATGTGATCTCTTGGAAGCATTAATCACAACAAAATTACAAGAGAATTGCAGACTCGGTTGGACTGAGTCTGTACATGAGGGATACTGAATAAGTGCAACATCCCTTACGCCCCCGAGCACCGGCTTGAGCGGTACTCAATTCTCAACACTTAATAGTGCTGGAATCAATGATTCCGAAGGACCAGAAAAATATAACAACACTGAAGTGAAGTACGGGGCAACTTTTTACAGCTGCCACACAACATTTGACACCTGCTGTTGTGAAGTATAAAATCTGGAAACAAAGTGATCCCTCGGAAGCATATATCACAACAAAATTACAACAGAATTGCAGACTCGGTTTGATTGAGTCTGTACATGAGGGATACTGAATAAGTGCAACATCCCTCACGCCCCCTAGCACTAGCTTGAGCGCCACTCAATTCTCAATACTTAATAGTGCTGGCATCAAATATAAGCCTTTTTAGATATATTTTGCTGAACAATATTGATTGAAATTCATAGCATTGAAAAAATAAGTAAGAAATAAATATCTAATTACAACTGTAAGACACCATAATCCTCCAAAATGGAAACATATGAGTCGCGTCACGACAAACCAACATAATGGGTTTGTGACCAGCATGGATCCAGACCAGCCTGCGCATCCACGCAGTCTGATCAGGATCCTTGCTGTTCGCTTTCAGTTTCTCTACTTGGTTTGGTAGGGTTTGTAAGCGAACAGCATGGATCCTGATTAGACTGCGCGGATGCGCAGGCTGGTCTGGATCCATGCTGGTCGCAAACCCACTATGTTGCTTTTGTCATGGCGCGGCTCATATATTCTTCTCAAGAAATGACAAATATGTATTTTACAATGTTGTATCATAGTTTGGGGACCTTTCTGTTGAAAATGTGTCAGAGTTAAATCGTATACATATGTTCACAGTGCGTGAACTGGAATGCAGGTATTAGTTACCCGCACTCCAGAGCATGCCCATTGATTGACACATTTTTGCTGGGGTTTACATATTGTGACGGCACAGAAATGGAAAGCGACAGAAATATCATATTCAGATGTTCGTTCCCCCTCGTACAAATCAGATAGCCTCGTGTTTCGATGCTCTTTCTATTACTTGTAATACAGGATTAAGGTGGGTATTATCTGGATTGGTTAACGCTGGAAGATGAATGATTTATTTTACACGTAGCAAAAGATGTAAAAAACGTGATACTTTGTTTTCCATTCAAAATACTAAGTCACTAAAAAATAAAACATCACTGATAACA
>NW_026855822.1:0-6662 GCF_026571515.1 Ruditapes philippinarum
AAAAATGTCAATGTCCGAGGTCAAAAATGTCAACGAGAAAAATTTCACCTTCCCGAGAATTGAACCTGAAAAATTCCTGGAAAAAAACTTGTAAATCCACTGCTTAAAGTAGGCAAAAAGCTATGTGAGAAAGCAGCTACGTAACTTACCAGAATCAGCCAAATTAACCCGATTTAAAACAACGTTTACAAGAATTGGTGTAATTTTATTATTTATTAACTTTTTATGAATTTCTTTGCATTCAATTATTAAATTTTATAAAATTTAATCATTAATTATCAATTTTCTTTTTCAAATTAAGAAAATTTCTGAAAAAAAATCCACTTTTAAATGTTAAACATTGAAACTGTGATCACAGACTAATGCCCCGGTCACATATTCACGGATAATGCCACGGAAGAGCTACGGTCTAATCGTTCACGGATTACTACGGAAATGTGAAATTCCGTAGTCCGCTACGGTTCCAGTACGGAACACAACGGTTATGAGTACGGAGTCCGACAGATTTTTACCACCAAAAGCCCACGGAGAGACACAGATTGTTACGGGACCGACACGGTTTGAATACGGAGCGACACGAATCAGGAGCGAACTACGGATACACTACGGTCTGCTACGGTATAAGCACGGGTTGGTACGAATAAGTACGGTCTCTGATACGGAGAAGAACGTATTGATACGGAGAAGAACGAATTGCCACGGATCTATACGGACCTAATTACATCCGTCCACAACCTCTTGTTTTGCCCATTTTCAAAATGCCTCAAAAGGAAAAGAACACCTAGAAAACGAATTGCATCGTTCAATGATTTTGGCGGAGAGGATTTCAGCCTAATCGCGTCCGAACCCCGAGACACATCAGGTCCAATTAAAGTGAATTTTTTTGAAGGACGCTGGATCCTCAACAAGTTCGGCCATGAGAGCCTCATACTAAACATGAAGCCGTCTTCGTAAAAGCCAATCTCTAGTCCACCATCTCGTCTGTCTTCTCTTACCTGATTAGATATGGACTAGTAATCATTAATGAAAAATGTTGATCAATACTGCTTCTCTTTTAAATTTCAAGATTTGCTGTTTATCTTACAATTACATTAATGATCGTGATGTTTATGTTTTGAAATATGTAAAAAGCTTGTTAATTAATCTTATTAACACTCAAGGGCCAGTGTCCGAGGCTTATGAGACACTTCGTTTTTATGTACATATATACTCCATTTTCACGATCCAATGTTTGTAAAATATGTAACATTTAAATGTTATTCTATTTTCTTATGAATTGTAGTACGATATTAATATAAATTTTACTTCTATGCATGTCATCAAGCAGCTCGACCACTGCCTTCGCATTCTGAGCCATTTCAATATCAAGTTTGCTACTAGTAAATGGCAATTAAATATTTATTAAATGTTTCTGCAAATATATATGGCTGTTTTTAACAAGAAGGTAGTATTTATACCCTTGAAAAAGTACATGATACTTAATTCATCCGTACTAAACAGTGGTGGGCCGTACCATTCTGTACCGTTTCGTGTTGCAACGCAATAAACCGTATAAGACCGTGCTAATCCTTGCCTCTCCGTAGTACAACGTATTACGATCGTGGCTTTCCGTGACAATGCCGTATTAATCCGTATTAAAAACCGTAGCTTATACGTAGGGTAACCGTACAAATACGTAGTTTCTCCGTACCAAACCGTGGAAATCCTTGACAAGTTGGTGGACTACGAATCAGTACGGACTATTACGGTTTTCGCACGGACCAGTACGTATCAGTACGGATTAATACGGACTAGTAGGGATACGCTACGGTTGATTTTTCCGTAGCAAATTTTTGTGCATGTTCAAAAATTGTCAAGGATCGCTACGGATATACAAGGACTACTACGAGTGATTTTACGGTTACAATACGGAGAGCTACTGACCAGTACGGGTAGCTACGGACGATGCCGGAATTAATCCGTGGCTCTTCCGTGGGCGTATTCCGTGAATATGTGACCGGGGTATTACTAAAGTACAGGAATCAGTGTGACATTATCAAAATCGGTCTACAATTTTACTATTTAATAATCTATCAACTTTTTATGATTTTCTCATTTTTATTAAGTATTTCAAAGTAATTTTTTTTTTTTTTAAGAAATTTTTATAAATAAATAAATTCACAGAAAAATTCATAAAGAGTTCATGAATAACAAAATTGTGGCAGATTTTGATTATTTCTAAAACAATTTTATTTATCTTTTATTCATTAAAGTAATTTCTCTCTAAATTTCTTCTGTTTATGGTAAAGCATTTCAGATTCACTTAAATTCATGACTTTTCAAGTGTAAGATTGGTCCTCTTAAATTTTTGGTCATTTCAAGATTAATGATTTAATGTTACGCTCTTATGGTTTTTCTTATTTATTGATAATGTTTTCTTAAGTAATTGTTTAATTTGAAACTACCCCTATTTCCTTTATTTTCTAGCATGAGATTTTTACTGAGTTCTATTTTTGTCAGACTATATAAGAAAGATTTTGACCTTCTCAATTGCTTTTGCCTCAAGGACGCCAACGTAGCTTATACTTAGTCAACGAGATAAGCCACAATTTTTACCAATGTAGGGTTATTTTTGTTTGTTTCATTTTTGAATAAGAATTCTAGTTTTATTATATTTTCTCAGGAGTGTTTTCCATTTAGTTAAATAAGAAACTTAAATAACTTAAATTAACTTTGCTTTCATATTAAACTGTAAATTATGACCAACGTATAGATTGTAGTAGATTTTGAAATGTTATAAACTGGAATAACGATATTTGAGAAATGTAAATTTAATAAAAGTCATCTAAATTGTGAATGATCTTTGTTTGATTGAAACCTTAGAGTTTATAGTTAACCCGGGTTTGCAAGGTTAGTAAACCTGCTACATTTTGGGGGCTCGTCCGTTTAAAAAACTAAATTCAAAATTGTCTAGGAAAATGACAACGCCACCACATTCTTGGTGGATACCTTTAGAAGATAAAAACAAAAAGGTTTCATTCAAGGAAAGTCATGTTACTTCGCCAATACACACAAGTTGTTTTGATAACGAAACAGTTATGTTCAATAAACCG
The DNA here is from genome assembly GCF_026571515.1 of Ruditapes philippinarum. Classification (NCBI taxonomy): domain Eukaryota; kingdom Metazoa; phylum Mollusca; class Bivalvia; order Venerida; family Veneridae; genus Ruditapes; species Ruditapes philippinarum. Next base: position 3,093 of record NW_026855822.1, read on the forward strand.
AAACAGACTCTCATAAATGTTTCAACTCAAAGTAAACCTATTTCTTCCTTTCATGAACCTACTTTCATATCTAAACATATATAATATGAAACTAGGAGCACAAATACACCGAGCATAAGTGAATTTTCATTTTACAATGAAAATAATTCACATTTTCAAAGTACACCAAGACAATACAAGAAAAGCATTGATGCAAGCATCAAAGGGCGACGCCATCCAGGTTTGCACCTAAATACTTAACAAAAGATGTGTACTTTATAGCAGTACCATTACATGTGACCTGGAGGCTAGACCCAGTTTAAGTTGAAACTTAAACCAAAAAGAATAGACTCTGCCTTGCCAAGATGCAAAGACAGTTTATAGTCAATTAACCAATTTTATAAGACTCATACTTATAATAAGAAAGAATTTCTTCAGATTTATTTTACCACACACAAGGATTCCTGAGTCATCAGCATATAACCACAGGCACCAGTATCGGACCTGGGAAGAAAAAATACCAGATTGATAAAAAAAAAACTGTGTTCATAAACCCCCCCCCCCCCAGAAAATGTCAATACTGACCCCCTTTAAAATATACTTAGAATAATTAACTTAAAGTATATTTTTAAAGGGGGTCATTATTTACATTTTATTTTGGTTTTTGACACTTTAATGATGAACAAATTTTTTTTAGCAATTTGGTCATATTTTTCTTCCCAGGTCTGATACTCGTGCCTTTGTATATAATAAAAGCTTATTGCTTAGGGCTGCAGACATGTCATTGACATATATTAGACATAAAAGAGGACCTAAAATGAACATCAGGGGGACACCATAGGTACTCAGAGCAGTAGTAGAATGAGTATCAGCCACATCTACAAGCTGCTGTCTATCAGAGATAAGACTTAAACCATGTATGAATGTCATTACATATGGCAGATGCTTGAAATTTCATGAAGAAGAAGAAAAAGAACTTCTTCATGTGCAGTATAGTGTGATCAACTGTATCAAATGCCCTTTGTAGATTTAAAAGTATCATGCAATACTGCCTTTGTCCATTTCAAATTTAATGCAATCTGTTAAATGATTCAAACATGTGTCAGTTGAAAAACCACTTCTAAACCCTGACTAAAACTGCCTGACCATGACTCGAACCCATGACTTTCAGAAGACCAACTGAGCTATTCGGCCGGCTACACATTTTCTCTTTAATAATGAACAGTTCTAAAACACAACATATTTCCCCACTATATTGATCTGTGTCCTTGAATTTCTTATGTTTACAGAACATAGTGAATTGAACTCATACGTATATGCAGTCACAGGATGAGAAATACTTTCAGCTTGACCAGAACTCGAACCTGTAACCCAAAGAATAATGTACCGCAGCTGTAGCGATTTTATAAAAGCTATCTGGCCACTTACACATTTTCTCCCCTAAATAGTGAACAGTTCTTAACCGTGACAGATACTTTAAGATTTTTAAAATAACAGATAATTACTTCTTAATTAATAAATAAGAAAAAAACCCTTACATACTCATTGTCTTAATTAAAATAACAATTTATATATTATTGTATAATTATGTTTACTAAAAAGGGCTTAGACAGTTATTGGTTGTGCCATTATTTATAACAGGTCAATTTGAAAGTGAACAAAACTGTGCTATTACATGTACAATATCTATTTTTTGTACAGATAAAAAACTAACCTTTTTTCTATGATAAGAAATTTTATGAAGGCTGATTTGTATTTTGCATCAAGGGCACCAGGCGAAAACATGAAAATGCAACAAACGAACCCTTTTGTGGTATATTGTATTTTCATGTTTTCATCTGGCGCCCGGTTACTTTTTGTACTATGTTGGTTTTCATGTGGCACAAATCACCCACTATAAATTTAGTGCACAAATTTATTCAAGGGCAAGTAACAATCTACTCTATTTAAAGTCTGTTGTCGGGTTGACTCAGGAGACCTGGAGGTTGAGACCGGTGTCCCTCCATTACAAATAGATAAGACAGAAGCTGTCCTTTTCAAACTATGCACATGTTATTATATTAATATCACAGGCACGAGTATCGGATCTGGGAAGAAAAAATATGACCAGATTGATAAAAAAAAACCTGTGTTCATCTTAAAAGTGTCAACCCCCCCCCAAAAAAAATGTAAATAATGACCCTCTTTAAAAATATACTATAAGTTAACTTATAGTATATTTTTAAAGGGGGTCGTCATTTACATTTTTGGGGGGGTTTTTTTGGCACTTTTAAGATGAACACAGGTTTTTTTATCAATCTGGTCATATTTTTTCTTCCCAGGTCCGATACTCGTGCCTGTGGTTAATATTAGAATAACTATTCAGAATATGATTTTTTTGAGACTTTATTAATTATATTGCTTGATCCAAGTTTAAGGACATTTTCAATCAATACATGTATTATCATTTGTAACTTTAAATGAAAGCGTCATCCCTTTAATAATAATGTCATAACTGTAACTCTTTAAAATCAGAAATATTATAAGTCGCATCATATCCATATACTAAGATATACATGTATGCACATAACATTAATAATTCCCAGTTTCTATTAAATAAATATGAAATCCTAACATTAACATTAACATGCTTTTGATGACCCTACAACTGGTAAATTTTATACAACAAAAATAGTATTATAAGTAATACCTAAGATAGACAGAAAAGAACAAATAATTTAGTAAACATGAGTTACTTCCCCTTAAAATAGAGAAAACCTGAAACCCAAAAGAACACCCTAAACAGCAAAATTATGAAATGTTGCAGGCTCAGTTTCATTAAGCCATGCAAATTAATGCTAAAAAGTATAGATGGCCATGTGACAGCAGTAATTACAGAAAATTGGATAGCTTTCAACGTCCGGATACTGGTACACTTTGTAAAAACAACCATTCTGCGCAACAGATAAACGTAATAAGGATAAAATCAATAGGATAATCGTTTACAACAGTTCCCTTACCTATCTTTATACTTATTTGCAGGTGATCGTTCTTCTTGTAGGAAATTTTTGAAAATGTATAAATGAATGGATGGATACGGCATCAATGTAGACCACAACGATATTCGAAATCCGGGTTTTAGTATTGTCAATAAAACTAAGGGACAAGCTGTTAAACTTAACCTGCAATTTCGTGGAAATAATATCACAATGCACATGCTTTTTACATAAAGTTATTAAATACAAATATAACAACATATTTGTTTACTTGATTTTTACGAATCAAAATAAAACTAATTAACACAACATGACATTAACTGCTAATAATAACAGCTCCTTCCATAGGCCAAAATAAAAAGCATTCCATAAAAGACGACGCCGCTCACTGGCGTCGCCAATGAAATACAAAATAAAAGTAGGGGATCTTCTCAAAATTTTGATATACACAATAAAAGTAGGGGATCTTCTCAATATTTTCATGATCTTGCACCCCATGGAAAGAAACCTACTGAAAGGTATTTTCCACAAAGTTTAGAACATGATGATAATGAAAACATGCACAATCCAATACAAGGGACCATCTCAAACTGAGTATAACACCCAAGGACATTCT
>NW_026855823.1:0-17305 GCF_026571515.1 Ruditapes philippinarum
CCCAAATGATTGTTTTCTAAAACAATTTCATGTAGAAAAAAATACCAATGTTACCTTGAAATAGTGCTTTCCTGATGGTTTACCATAACAAATGCATAATGACCTGTCCTGCTTTCTGTTTGTATGTCTTGATTATTCATAATTCATTTATTTTACAGTGAAATGGTCAGATAGTGATACAGCCTTACTCAGGAGACATTTTTCAAGTTTGTGTTTACAGTAATGCCAAAGACAACAAAGGACGCTTACCAAGTGAGTACTTATCTTGTTATTATTTTTATAATAATATGAAATTACAGCTTAATTTTTTTATTCCTCTACATCTAAATGCATTGGTTAGAACATTCTGTATCAAATTTAGATAACCTTTTATAGGTTGCACAAAGTGTATAGAACAAAACCCAAATGCAAAGCTTCCAATAAAGTGTTTTTGTTTGTTAGCTTATTAAAGCTTTTATATGATTGGTTTCAGTGATAACTTTATAACCAAATAAATCTAATATCCACTTTTTGAATTCTTTTTTCAAGGCAAGAAAGAGATAATGGAATTTCTGTCTAAGTTCATGCCAACATCTATTTGCCATTTAAACAGAAAAAAGAACAGTATTTCAAAATGAGAGCAAAACTTTTCAATGAAAGGAAAAACCTGTCGTGAGATGGTGAATAATAAAATGAAAAAATTGTGTGTTCACCAAATGAAAAAGATAAATATTAATTGATGAATATTAATTGTAACATTTTCAATGGAATTATTGTTTTTCAAAAGTGCAGTGTAATTTCCAGTGACCTATGACGGTTATTAAAAACTAAAACTCAATATTCTTACATGTTTTAGTTATGATTTTTGTCCATTTTAGCTTGTTTTGTTTCGTCAATTTTGGTCCATATAATGCTCAAACCACCTTCCACACAAAAATGTTTAGAAGACTATTGACAAAAGAGCATGGTGTAATAAGGTTTAAAATAGTTTACTTTATCATAAAAGGCACATCAACATAAAGATAATATGGCTTTTTTCATTTAGGTCAAGGTCAAATCCCCAGATTCTATTTTGATGGAAAATATACAAATGAATATCAATAGAAGATGTTTTGTGCATTGCTATTTGGCAAAGTGCAGTGTGCATGAATCATTGGCTAGGTCAAGGTAACGGTCACACTTTCAAGTTCAATTTTGAAAAAAAAATGGACATAAACAGCCTATCCAGATAATTAGTTCTGTCTTAAAGATTAGCGAATTTAAAATAACTTTGCACAAATATCGCCAATTGGCATTGGGAAACAAAGCGCATGGTTAGGTCAAATGTGAATTTGCAAGCAGCAAGGTTTTTTTTTGGCGTATAACTTAATCATTCTGACAGAATGACTTTGAACTTTGGTATGCATGTGTATTGCCATGAGGCAAAGTACAATGCGCATGAACTGTATGACTGGGTCAGAGGTCAAGGTCACACATCAGGGTCATGTGTAAAAAAAAATGGCCAACAACCGCTTGTTCGGACCACTCTTCTTTAGATGGGAAAATTTAAAATAACTTGGCACAAATGTTTGCCATCAAGAGACGGTGTGGCAATGCACAAGAACCATGTGACAGTAATTCAGTCAATAATTTTCCTGTTGTCATTAGTCTTTGTTATGGAAGAAGTTTTTTTAAAACATAGCTAACCCTTTCCCCAAAAGCTTTCATGACTGGTCCTATTTGTGCTCTCCCATGAGGCACTCTTGTTATGTTTAATTGTAACTGAAGCTTTTTGTTTTGAAACCGTAAGTGCTAAACCTTTTGGAACAAATGCAAACTCATTTTTAACGCAGAATCCTCTTGTTTAATGATTATATGTACATGCCTGAAGTGAGCAATGCAGAGCTTTAAAAACCATCTTTGTTTAATTTATGTAATGAGGTATTTTGACAATTATAAGGATTAACAATTCAACATGGATTTACAACAGGTTTTGCCTAGTGTCCTGAAGTATTTGCAGAAAAGGTCCCCTTAAAGGCATGTTTCTGTCTTTAGACAAGGTCTCCTTAATGCATATTTATGGTATGTATATAAATATATAGAAGTGGTCTCCTTAAAACATTGGTTTATACATTGTAATTATTAAGGAGGACCAATAATTTTGTATATTTATTAATGCTGTGTGTTGTTCAGTGTGAAAATAACATGTGTGCATCATTAATGCAAATACAGTGTGAAAAATACTAAATACTCTAGGTGACACCAGAAATAAAATATATACACAAAAAGTCCCCTAATGCAGATAAAAAAAAATTGGTCTCCCTTTTGCAGTATTCAGGGTTATATATATATATATATATATATATGCATATATATATATGCATATATATATATATATATATATATATATATATATATATATATATATATACATACATATACACACACACATTTATATAAATAGCAAAAGTTACAGTCAGTTACTGCCAAAACAATGAAAATTTCAATAATTTGACCTTCAAAGACAATGTCATTAATGAGTGAAGGTCAAGGTCTTTCAGTATATTTTTAACAGTTATCTTTGAAGATTATTATGTTCAAGTTTGAAAACAATCCATTTAAAAATAACAAAGTTACAGCCAATTATAGCCAAAAAAATGAAAATTTCAATAATCTGACCTTCAAAGTCAAGGTCATTGATGAGTGAAGGTCAAGGTCTGACTGGTTATTTTTAAGGGATATCCTTGAAGATTATTATGTTCAAGTTTGAAGACAATCCATTCAAAAATAACAAAGTAACAGCCAATAACAGCATGAACAAGCAAAAATTGGACTTTTAACCTTGAAGGTCAAGGTCATTTATGGATGAAGGTCAAGGTTAGTGTGGTCTACTGAAAGGTCTTGTCCCAAGGGTTGTTGTGGCCAAGTATGAAGACAATACACCAAGAAATAAAAAAGTTATGATCCAGGTACAAGTTTTCGGACGGCAACGGCAACGGCAACGCCGACCTGACTATAACAATACCTCTACTTTTTTTTTCAAAAAAAAAAAAGTCGAGCTAATAAAATGATGTAATGTATTGATTTTATTTCTCATTTGTTAGGTTATAATATTCTGGAAGGAAATCAGAAATACACATTCAAACAATTGCATTGATATAAATATACAATTTAAAATGTAAAGTAAAACTTAATATGCCTGCTGTTAAACGTTCTTTTTAGCTAGAAATGCACTTTCAGCAAATTTGAGATTTTTATTCGATTAATATGAAAATCTATGCATGCTGTTCATGCATGGCGCGAACACGGAATCAGTGATTTACAGAAGAAAATAGACGTTTAATATTTTGTTCAAGAACATTTCATTTTGTTAACATGCAATACACAATGTGTATTTGAGACATTCTATGTTACAATTTTTACGAGAATCTTACACTCTTGAGTTTTACTTTTTATATATTTTTTTATTTCATTTTATTTTCATTTGATAAAACTTTATAATCTTTAAAAAGTCGATTTAGTTTTGAAATATCAGCCAATATATTTTACAACGAAATATTTTTATTTGAGATATACGTATTGTGGTAGAATATAATGTGACTTAAACTAGGTTAACTTTATAAAATATATTTCCTATTTTGAATTATTTTTATCACCCAGTATGTTCTTTCCCATTGTTCCCTTTCCTGTTTTTGATCGGTGTCCTGCTGGTCTCCTTGCCGGTTGTCCTGTGTTGCTGGGTTGTGTTGTCATGATGATCCTTGTTGTCATATTTATTTATAAATATGAAATATAATTATATGTAATATCAACTATATATCAATAAAATATAAATTATATGTAATATCAACTATATATCCATAAAAAAAAACAATCTCCTACTTATTATTTTCCATAAGATATATTTATCTAGAAATGATATTGTACCGACTATAAAGCGTTTAAAATGATTTGTTTTATTGTAAGCATTGCAAATAAAAAATTACAAGTATTTAGTATAACAATTCATGCAAAGTGATAGTTTTGTCATAGGAAATGAATAACACATTTTATTGTTCTCTCCCCTAAAAATAAAAGTGATGCAGTCTGCAGAATCCGAGTCGCATAGAAAAATATAACACATTTATTTAATAACCTGTGAAATTAAGTGAGTTTAAGCTTAGTAAGTATAAATATAATTGAATAGACCGAGACAAATTGATGTTAGAAATGTCTGAATAAACTACTAAAATTGCAAAACGTTAATATAGCACTTCATTTTCTGTACTGATACACATTAATTGACAGGCATTCAGACTGCATATTTTCTATTGACGCACATTTCCTGCGTCTTGGATGCAAACAATATTAACATAGGGCCCTCAAGGATACAAAGTTAATTTCCTCCGTAAAACAATATTTTGCAAGTTCCGTCCGTTTTCTTAAAGGAATTGGCGTAAATTTGTAGACGTGTTTAAATACTGTATATAATAATATATTTTGTCAATTAATAACATTTTAATACGAAACACAACGGCGCACTTTAGAATTAAGTTGACTTTTAGAAGGCGTACCAGTTTATTTATTGCTATGCAGTTATACAAGATGTCGGTTGCTTCAAAGAAATCACGAAGTGTTAATGAATAGTGTTTTATTGCATACCATTGCGTTTCAATCCATTTGCCTAAGTAACGGTTGTTTAAATTTTCAATATACTACTTTCGTCTGTCAATATCATTAAAATCATATCCTAACTGTCGCTCCACTACCCTACCGAGCGACAGTTAGGATATGATTCTAATGAGATTGGTTTGAAACGAGGATTCTAATTGGACAACAAAGATTACGTTTGCTCATTAATATTCTTGGTGTAAAGGTCCCGATACGCAATGTACTCATATCTACGTAGCGAAGAGTAACGGAGCAAAAACGATGATCTGATTTTAATGAGATTGTTCGTCTGTCATTCAAAAGCCAAAGATCAATCGGAAGCAGATACAAAACTGCAGCTGCGAAATAACTTCTAGAAATGTTTTGCGTCGGTCACATGTATTGATTCAAGATTTAAAAGTTACATTACTCAATAACTTACTGTATGTGAATTGCAAAAAGTTAACCACAAGAAAAACAACATAACAGCAGGCAAGTTTACTGATACAACGGTTGTGAAAATGTTGGGCATTAATACAGATGGGATGGAATGTGTTTTATCAGATACTATAAAACCAGAAGATTTATAGAAATAATGCTTGATGAAACCTGTGACATTTCAATTGACAAAAAGAACGATGTTTCACATAAAATATAGTAAAAACAGTGACGAACAAGTTTCATATTTTGGTAACAGAAAAATAACTGTTTGTACAGCACAAAAAAAAAATAAAGTGTCATTTCTTTTTGTCAGAAAAGAAGTAACCTCTTTATTAGCATGTCTTATCTGTGATATGCAGACTTCATAACCTCAGATCCCCTTTCAAAATTCCATTTTATTTAGTTCCGCCTATTGTTTTCTTGTTTAGGGCACACGTATTCATATACTTGGGCACCGTACGCCGCTTTTAATGGAATGGCACTACTGTGTCACATTAAAGGTTCCATGATAGTCGCCGTATGAAAACATCTGCGGATGTTCTTAAATGCAAAATCTCACCATTTTTTTTGCTTAAATGTTCAATTCTGCTTAAGCCGGTGCTAGGGGGCTTGGACGGTAACTTGCACTTTCCAGTACCGTCCATGAACAGGCTTAATCAAACCGAACCTGCAACATTGTCAATGTTGCCGTGTTGGGATTTCTTTAGGGATTTTGTTTCTGTTCTATTTTATTTTTTTTTCTATTTTATTTGGCAGTGATGTGGCAAGCGTTATGCCTGGTTGTAGGAATAGATAAAGTGTAGAACTGAAACAATATACAGAACATGTGGTGCAGGCATTATGCCGTGTGAAACCGCATTGTATCATTTTAATATTATGATAATTATGCTGTGGTTTATAATATAGATGTAAAACTTGTTTAGCTTGGATTATCATTAAATATGATATATAAGATCAACAATGAAAGGCGTCGTTCAGTGAACGCAACCACCACACGACCCAGCAACAAGGACTAACGGCCAGGAACCTAGGAGGAACCCCAAAAAAGATTTCAAATGAATTATAGTTCGAGTCTGCAAGTTTCATGTAATTTTGTTGTGATTAATGCTTCCGAGGGATCACTGTATGTCCAGATTTTTTAAGTTTCACTATCAAAATTTGAGTGACAAATCAAGTTTACTATTGTTGTCTCAGAAAAAAAGTTTTCAACACATTTGAAGTAAAACAGCTGAAATTTGTTTATTTCTTATTTCAGGATCACTGTGTGGCTTAAACGTTGAACCTTGCTTTCAGTCAGCCAAACAAAGGGATTCAGTACATTACAGGGATTTTATTCATAGTCTCTACAGTTTGTTTGCTGATTTATCTGTAAGATACGATACATTACGAGTTCGAGCTCTTTTTTATGGTAATGTGAAATATGATAAACAAGATCAACAAGGAAAGGCTACAGCGAGTGCCTCAGATGGTTATCAGAAGAAGCAGTTGTCAAAACGGTGATGGTGTTTCCATAATAATTTTTTTTATTATGTTTTTAAAGATGATAAAAATACTACAAAAAGGTAAGATATTTAGAAATTTGTAGGAATTGCCCTTTTTTACTGGTGACATAACTTTATTGACAGTTATTGGAATTCTTAGTCTAAACTTTCAGAAGGACAATGTGAACCTAAGCAATAAAGTGAATGCTTTGTTTACTATGGAAAAAAAAGAGCAACAATTAATTAGTTACTGCAAAGCCTAACACATGTCACAGACAATGACAGTCATGATGCAAACAAGAAAATCTACAAAATAGAGCAAAACGAAATCCCCAAGGAACGCCCAAATTATGATAAACAAGATCAACAAGGAAAGGCGGCGTTCAATGAACGCAACCCCAAAATTCCACAAAAACGACAAAATTGAAAAAGTTGCAGGTTCTTTAGGGATTCTGTATTTATCTATTTTAATTCAGTTTGTTTATGGAAAATGTAAGTTACTGTCCACGCACCTAGCACTGGCTTAAGCAGAAAACATAAAGTGATCAGACCAGTCTTCATGATTTAACAATATTAGGAAGAGCTACATAAACAACGTAACTTAAAATCTTAAAAATCCTCTGAATATGATTTAACATTTTCAAAATTCTGGAAACAAAGTGATCCCTCGGAAGCATTAATCACAACAAAATAACATAAGAATTGCAGACTCGGTTTGATTGAGTCTGTACATGAGGGATAATGAATAAGTGCAACATCCCTCACGCCCCCTAGCACCGGCTTGAGCGGTACTCAATTCTCAACACTTTATAGTGTTGGCATCAATGATCCCGAAGGACCAGAAAATATAACAACACTGAAGTGAAGTACGGGGCAACTTTTTACGGCTGCCACACGGCACTTGACACCTGCTGTTGTGAAGTACAAAATTCTGGAAACAAAGTGATCCCTCGGAAGCATTAATCACAACAAAATAACATAAGAATTGCAGACTCGGTTTGATTGAGTCTGTACATGAGGGATAATGAATAATTGCAACATCCCTCACGCCCCCTAGCACCGGCTTGAGCGGTACTCAATTCTCAACACTTTATAGTGTTGGCATCAATGATCCCGAAGGACCAGAAAATATAACAACACTGAAGTGAAGTACGGTAATTTTGCCGTGTTGGGCTTTCTTTAGGGATTCTGTATTTATCTATTTTATGATCACATCCGTGTTATTTGTGCCGTGTGGCGGCTGTAAAAAGTCTCCCCGTACATTAAATCAATGATGTTATATTTTCGATCCTTGAAGATCGTTCAGCACGACATTATTGTTGTGCTTGTGGTATTTTTAGTTTCAACTTTTCGGCATTTTCTAGTTGGGTGGTTCCAATATTCCTACTTGAATAATGTTGAAGCACCTTTAGGATATGTTGCCTGCTTTTTAAATTTGTCTTTTGACGTCTTATCTGTGATACGCAGGCTTCATAATCCCTGATCCCCTTTCCAAATTCCATTTTATTTAGTTCCGCCCATTGTTTTCTCGTTTAGGGCACACGCTCTTTATTACTTGGGCACCAATCGCCGCTTTTCATGGAATGGCACGGAAGTGTCACATTGAAGGTTTTATGATAACCGCCGTATGAACACATCTGCGGATGTTTTTAAATTCAAAATGTTACTATTTCATGTTTAAATGTTGAATTCTGCTTAAGCTGGTGCTATGGGGCGTGGACGGTAACTTGCACTTTCCAGTACCGTCCATGAATAGGCTCAATCAAACCGAGCCTGCAACATTTTCAATTTTGCCGTGTTGGGCTTTCTTTAGGGATTCTGTATTTATCTATTTTATGATATGCAGGCTTCATAACCTCATATCCCCTTTCAAAATTCCATTGTATTTAGTTCCGCCCATTGTTTTCTCGTTTAGGGCAAAAGCATTCTTTTACTTGGGGACCATACGCCGCTTTTCATGGAATGGCATTACTGTGTCACATTGAAGGTTCCATGATAACCGCCGTATGAACACATCTGCAGATGTTTCAAAATTCAAAATTTCACCATTTTCGTGTAAAATGTTGAATTCTGCTTAAGCCGGTGCTAGGGGGCGTGGACGGTAACTTGCACTTTCCAGTACCGTCCATGAACAGGCTCAATCAAACCGAGTCTGCAACATAATCAATTTTGTTGAGTTCTCTGTCTTTGTCCTGTCCTGTTTTTGTTTGGGGTCCGCCTGGGCTCCTTGCCATTGGTTCTTGTTGCTGGGTCATATGGGGGTTGCGTTCATTGAACGCCGCCTTACCTTGTTGATCTTGTTTATCATATTTTGGACTTTCTTTAGGGATTCTGTTTTTATCTCTCTTTTTTATATGTTCTTGAGGTATTGTATTGTGTTTTAAATCCAAAAAAGTACCCGTTATACAAGATAACTCTATTCAGAAATTGAACATTGTCAGTTTTACAACACTACCCAATGTTGATTAGGCTAGGTTCAGAGCTCAGTTTTTATCATTTAAACCATTTATTTTTAAATTTATTCACATAGGACAGGTTTTCTTTTTCTGGTTTTATAAAATCCCCTTTGCAGGAAAATAGAAAAATACACCGACTTTGTAATTCTGGCTTATACCTGTGCCAAGTAACAATGTTTTTTTCTCTAACCAAATGTGTTAAAAATAGTCAGAAACGGACTGAATCCTGAGAGACTCAGATCAACAACAACAACAACAAATCATGCACAACATTAACATTTTATTGCATTTGCAAGTTTAATATGTCAATATATTGCAGTTTCAATCACTGCTTATCTTTAATACAAAAAAACATTTAAATTATATCTGTTTGTACAATCTTTTAATCATAGATAAAATATTAGATTATTCTCCAAATGACTTCAGCGGTTTCCGGTTATGCCAATCTCGTTACCATACCAGACGTATTACGTTCATTTCTGTGTTTCTAATTGATAGATAAAATCACTTTGCAATTAAGTTAGAATTATCAAATAGAGTGAAAAAAGAGTGAAATAACAATCCCTAAAGAAAGCCCAATGCGGCAAAATTGAAAATGTTGCCGGCTCGGTTTGATTGAGCCTCTTTATGGACGGTACTGTCAAGTGCAAACTACCGTCCACGCCCCCTTGCACCGGCTTAAGCAGAATTCAACATTTAACATGAACTGGTAAAATTTAGATTTTTGAAACATCCGCAGATGTGTTCATATGGCGGTTATCATGGAACCTTCAATGTGACACGTTAGTGCCATTATATGAAAAGCGGCATATGGTCCTCAAGTAAGAAAATGCGTGTGCCCTAAACGAGAAAACAATGGGCGAAACTAAATAAAATGGAATATTGAAAGGGGATCTGAGGTTATGAAGCCTGCATATCACAGATATAACGTCAAATGCAGGTCTCATATCCTAAGGGTGATTCAACAGTATTCAAGTGTGGAATACTGGAAACCACCCAACAAGAAAGATGACGAATAGATAGAACTAGAATACCACAAGCACAACAATAATGTCGTGCTGAACGAAATTATTTACCTTCATAGCATTTTTCTAACATTCAAATGTTGCCGGTTTGTTTTTTAATAACATTAAAAAAAATTTAACAGTATTTACATCAATGATAATTTCCTTGGATGCCATAGTTAAGTATGTATTAATATACAATTATTGACTAGTGAGCCATTGAATATGATGTGATATTCACCGGCAGATGACATATTGACCGAGGCGATAGCCGAGGTCAATATGACTTTCTGCCGGTGAATATCACTAGTCAATAATTGTTTTATTATATGAATAGGCTAAGAATTTAAAAAAAATCACGAAAAAGTACAACCTTATATACATGTACAAATTTTGCCTCGTTGAAGCGCGGGAAAAAAGACGCACGTGCGAGGCGTGCAACGACTACGCGAACGCTGCGCATACAAAAATAATTCAAGTTTACACTCATCGATGCGGTTTAGCCTTTAAGAATAACAGTAAAGTAATGATATTTCAATCGAGAAATATGCCATAAAGAACAAAACGCAACAATTATTTTTTAATTAACACACGTAATTAACAGTCTACGGTGTATGGTCATTGAATATGAGTCTCAATCTATTTTTAGACTTGGAAAATCCAATTCAGCCAGTTAATATGATACTCCACCCAGTGAATATGATTTTATAAAAAGTTCTGTTGACTGCAGTTTGGACCAATGAGATTGCAGCTATTTTTAGATCATATAATAAATATATTTAAATTCGAAGTTAAAGTGTTTCTTTTAGTATGTTAAAGCTGCATACCACCACATGATGATATTTTGGGCACAGCTTTGTGATATTTTAAATAACATTTTTTGTAAAGGACAAAATGTCTCTTGTCGCTCTTTATATATATTATTAGACAAACACGACAGCGAGTGACATATTTTGGCAATAATATATGGAAAATAACATATACTTATTTAATATGAAAACACTTCCAAGTGTCATATTTTGCCATTTTTAGATTCTTTATAAGCCATGTTTGGTGTTTTAACCTAATAGTTTTACCATTGCAAATTACAGGATTAAAATGCACAGCTAGTTAGCATATCCCTTTATTCACTTCTGCGACATACATAAATGTTCCATGAACTTATTTACTTTTGTTTGGCTTTACGGTGCACAAACACAGTATAACTCAAGATACATAAGACGGCATTTTTATTCAAATGAATACTTACAACAGTATTAAGAAATCCCATTTGTGTCAAATATATCGAAAGTAGAATTCATAGTTAAAAAAAACAAAACAACGCCCCCTCCAAAAACAAAAACAAAAAAATAAAAAAAAATAAACCCAAACTATTTTACTGTACAAATCAATAGTTTACTCTCACTAACTGCATTGTTATGATTCCTTCTGACAGGACTAGCAGATTCATACATAACAGATTCTTTCCGGCTGGCTAATTCATCAATTTATCATTTCAAATGACGCCATTCAATTCCGGAGCGTATAGTTTTTATGCCAAATGTGATATAAGCTAAGACGTATTTTGTCCCTGAGTAGAATTGTTTCATCATTTATTGCTATTTGTTTCATATTAACGTCTACACATGTTACATGTTAACAGTCATGATAAATTGATAAATTCAGAAATGAGACGTTACAGTGTTAATAGGTCAATGTAATTTCGTCTTCAACCGCAAGTATAGATAGCAGTGCATCTGTGTTTGGCATTTCTGATGTCTTAGATATGTTTAACATTTTTATAGTATTTAGTCAACGATAAGTATAACCTTTCTCTGTAGTCCAAAATATGATAAACAAGATCAACAAGGAAAGGCGGCGTTCAATGAACGCAACCCTATTATGACCCAGCAACAAGAACCAAGTAAGTCTGCCCCCCCCCCCCCCATTTATCTTCTGCCGCTACGCCCCTTTTCCGCTTATTCTCGGGTTTGCCTTTTATTTAATAAAATAACTCTTGTAATTGCTTATTAAATTGTTATTAAATCAATGTAACCGATACGCCTCGACCTTGAAACCCCCCCCCCCATTTGTTTTTGTTGCCCTGCTGGGTTCCTTGCCGGTGGCCATGTGTGGCAGGGGCTGCGTTATGTGAATTCCGCTCTCCTTGATGATCCCTTCCTTTGAATCTTTATTTAACTTTATTAAAAGCACAAGATGCCTCAGAAACGATAATTATTTCCATCTATAGAGAGGGCAAACATACTAGTCGTATAGTGTTTAAATATTGGTTTTAGAGCATGTCAGATGCTTATGATTGAAAAAAGTAGCGAATAATGTGAATTTATTTGTTAAAATGAAAACAAAGAAGTATTTATATTTCCATACAACATACTATAACACTTTTTAATTGTAATAATTGCCAAAAACCAAATAAAGCTATAGGTGGTCCAGGTAATTGGACGGTGAGTAATTGTATGGAAACCATTAGAGGACATAAAAAAAGCTTTTGAGAAATAAGCAAACGCATATCATACGCACAATATGCATTTAAAACCTAGATAAAACATATCATAACAGTAAGATATTATTAAACTTACATACAGTAAAACTACAGTGATATTTGCTGAATTGTTGCTTTGTCTTTAAAGATCCTGTACGCTTTGTGATTGATATTTTTACAGTGTGTATACCACACTTGCAAAAAGTTATATATGTATATAATTATGCAAATAAAACATTTTTCAAATATCGAAGAATATGTAAAGTGTGTACTGCAATTATTGTTGCATATTATATTTAATCAATAAATTATATGCATTCATTTCTAATTGGAAAATTTGACTGAGAATTTATAGAAAATGAATTTCTAATTACCTCCCTTTATTTACATAAAATGTTAAATTCGGTAATATTTTAATAAATAATGCTGATTGGAACTTAAAATATTGACAAATCTTAATTTGAGCATCATATTTATGAAATAAAACCATGAAAAAAATGTGTTACAGGATCTTTAAGTTACCGAAAGCACCAAGAAAGTTTTCCCAAAAGTATTTTGCAGCTACGGATGCGCTCATTGCACAATTTCCGTTATTCCGTTAGTCTTCGGATACATACCCCGAGTACTATAGAATGAATACACAGAACGAATACTATACCGGTCTAACCTACAGATGAAAACAAATAGTATGTAAATGCAAGGATTATTTGATATCCACAGTCGAATTCATCTTGTTCATTTTGTTATTCAAGTCATGTTAAAATTTAGTTATTTTAAAGCAATTTATATTTCAATTTATTGATATATTTTTGTATGAGATCTTCTTATTTGCCTGTCGGTCTGTTCAAAGATATTAATGCATAATTTTATTGACCATTTTACCATTTACATAGCATATGTGTCTCAAAATACTGTAAAGTGTTAAACTTCACATTTATCTGTCATGAATAAAAATTAAGCTTTTCTATAAATATTGCATCTTTCTCTCTTACAACTCACTCATTTTGTTGCATTAAATAATGAATATTGGATTAGGCTAATGAAAACATTGTCTCACGAGGTTATGTTACATCGTTTGCTCCTTTGAAATGCAATAAATATATAAAGACAACATCATCCGTAATAACAATGACCAGATCAACAACATCATACCAATAAACTAATCATTACTTAGAGGTTAATACTTTGTTGCTGCTCGCCATTATGCGAAAATGGCCCAAATATGTACATAATGGCCTGAGGGCCGCATGCCCAAAGGACATTATGAACTCGAGGGCCATTATCGCTTTATGGCGAGCAGCAACCAAATAGCTGTCTAACACTCCGATTGACTTGGAAAACAAGACAACACAAAATAAATATAAGAAATGTTGTTTTATCGTTGTTTTTATCGATAAATACAGAATCCCACTCTTTACATTTTTTGTGAGAATTACATTTAGATCTACTGCCAGTTGGTTTTTTTTTATGAAATTTGTGCCTACAAGAACGGTGTCGTGAGACTGTCTAGGTCTAAGTGCGAACGATCCGACCTTTTCGTACAGTCAATCTAAAAACATTTTCGGAATTTCTGAGGATCATGTATTGTCTTGAGTTTATAAATTTTCAATGATAAGATTTGCTGATTGTGATTAATTATGCCATTCAAACTTAAAAAAATTACGTGCGCTCATTCACTCGCCCATTGTGGAAAAATAATGCCGTGTAGCAAGGCGGCCAAAATTGCATAATGACCTAGATGTTGCCATAATGACCCCGAAACACCCTAGATTTTGTTACTATATATAGTAACAAAGGTATTAAAGTTAAGTATCATTCATGCGTTTGAAATTTGTAGGTACGTGCCATTGAATCATTGGTCGTTATCGTGCCATATGTTAAAAAGGTAGTGATGACATCTAAAATCGTGTAATATGTTGAACGTTCGAACGTTAGTCATACACACACAAACCGTACAAGCAGTTTCATAAATGATTGTCATACAATAACTAAAATATTCGTTAGACAATTTACCAACCAGTCTGGTGACGACAAGGTCAGAGAAGTGTAACTTAAAGAAAGTTGAAGCGTATTTAAATGATAACAAATGTTGTAGACAAATTGATTGAAGTTGCTGATGGTTGATTGAAACAATAAACTTATAAAACAACACCGCAATAGTTTATCTTTCAGAACAAATTGTTGTTCTATCGAACGACTGATGTTCCCCCACCCTCACCCCTCCAAAAACATAGACCATTCAATAATCTAAAGATAGCTACTAGTTATATCATACACAAAATACGGATCATTGATATATATTACAAAAATTGCTTGATTTAGTATATACTAATTCAATTCCTATAAATGCAATAATTATTGTTAGTAATATATCAAGAATAGATAACGTTGATACGCTGCGGTTCTAATGTTAACATAACACTTTCTAAATATTACAGAAATTAGAAGTATGTCTATTGTTACTAGGTGAGGTCAATATTCCAAATTAAATCCTTCCTTTTGAATGATCTAATAACGAAAAAAAAGCATTTGCTGCAAATTACATTTCACTAATTACTAACCCTTAGCTACTTTCCTCTAATTATAATACGTAGAGGAAAGTTGCTATGGGTTAGCATGCTCCAACAAGTCAGTTATAAAACGTTTGTCTAATATGATAAATGTTTTTGATCATCTGTGAATTCAAGCGAATTCAAGCGCAGTTAACAAACATCAAATCGAATAGCAAGTGATGTAATGTCTGAACGAATTAATAAATCTATTTATAGATGATCCAACACTTTGATTCACATTAGGGTACACACATGCATTAATGCAATGGAAGAAATTGATGTCGTTTTGTCCCAACCACTTAGGGATAGGCGGAGTCATGTAGAATTCCCTTGATCTGTCCTTCTGTCATACTGGAGAAAGTCAAAGTCGTTCAATAATCTTTAGATAAAGACTAATAAATGTATTCTAATATTATGGAAGTTAAACTTTATTGCATGATAAGACGATATTTAACTGAAACATTGTTGATATCATATACAACATCTTTTAAGTTTGATCTTCAACATTATGTCTATTAGTTTGGGTCGTCCGTTTGTAGAACTTACTTTTTATTATGAACGCAAATCATTTAGATTACACCTTTCTATTGATACAATGCAAACAATGATTCCATTAATAAAACCGAGTAAATCGTAAAATTATTGCACATTTCCGTAAGCAAACTGATGAAGTTTATTATTTCTTAGACGCGTGCCAGTATATAAAGTTTCTATTGATAACATGGATGTAAGCACATTCTTTAACATACAAAAACAAATGCAACTTATGCATTAATATAAACAAAGAACACAAAAACGTGGTATTTACTTCAATTTGCCTTCTAATGTTTCCAAGTTATCAAAGGCTAAACGGCTTCGGTCAAATACATAACATTTTCTGCATTGAATGTTTTCTCTACCCGATTTATTTTAAGTACTTTATAGATAGTTAGTTATTCAAGCCGTGTTTATGTATATGAATTTATTATAAATTTATAACTGATCATATCGATAAATATTTAAAACCCACGATTTCTTTAGTAATAGGCATGTTGTGTTTTGTTATTTAAAATGAATGCGTTGCTCAATATTCTCAGATAGATAACATTTTTAAGGAGGCATGCCTCCAGCTTCATGCTAATTTTATCTTGAAATTTTGAAAATGTATCGAAAAATAAAACATTGTGAAGTGAACTACACATTGCAAATGGCATTTAAAATCCACGTTAATTACCAAGAGGGATCAAACTATATAAGAATAGCCATAAATGCGTTATTCACGAAGCAGAAATATAGTGATAAACACTGCAAAACCAGTCATTTATCGCATATATCATTTAAATTATTACTTAAATATTGAATCTTCTTACTTTTCTTAGTATCTTAGTAGATTTTACTTAAATATTTTGGCCCATCTGGAGGGATGCAGGTTAACAACCATTTAATATTTTTCATTTTTCAGTGAGTTGTTAGTTTTTTGCAAATTTTATATCCTTTTGCGTAATCTCAATAACAAAACTTTCATCTTCATAACTATTTTCACAAAATAATGTATTTTACTATTAAAAAATGTATGATTATAATATATATGACGTTGGTGAATTCAATTTAAAAATGAGTAGTTACATTAATGTATCAGGTATTTCATGTTTTAATAACAGTAAATATTGGGTTTTATTTGTGCGATAAAAACCTTATCATCCGCAGTATACAAGTATCACCCACAGTGTTTGAGATATAGCTTTGTCGAGCTAAATTGTTTCTTTCACTTTAAATTTTATAAGACAGCTAATGAATTTAAGAATATTTTTTTAATATATTTATGGAATCAATCAGTTTTGGATGTTGATTGAATACCGTATTAACATGCTTTCACATAGAATTTCTTTATTGCTGATTGCTTAAGTCATTACGTAGCAACAAATTATTGGTAAAGTTTTTGTCAAACTAACTGTCCTTTATCGTTGTGGGTTCGAATCTCGCAAAATCAAGGACTTTAGATTATTTCATGTGAAGAAGCTATTCTGATAGCTAAAGGAACTTCGGTTGTTGTACTCAGGTGCTAGTTTGTGCCCGAAAGAATGAACGAAGGGGTGCCTGAGGTCGTCCTGCGCCAGCAAAGCTGGAAAGTCGCAGCATGTTTAGAGTTGGTGTGACATAAAACCTTACAACAACAACAACAACATGAACAGCAAAAAGATCAATTGTGAAATAGAATATATAATTCATATTCCTTCATAAAATCAAGGTTATAAGGTATGTATTTTTGTCTCCATTTAGAGAAGCATGTCATACAATTGACAATATAAACTATTCTTTCTTA
>NW_026855824.1:0-5332 GCF_026571515.1 Ruditapes philippinarum
TTTGTTTCATTATATGAGTTGTTTATACAAATTTAAACAAACTGATAACAAAGAAGAGAAGGCAATGTAGATTGTTAAATATATGTAATAGTTATAGTACATGAAACGAGTTAGTTACGAGGATATAACACTGGCTGGGGCGACATCAAGGGGTGTTTCTGCAAAAAAATGTCGAGGCCGTTAGGCCGAGACAATTTTTTTTTGCAGAAACATCCCGAGATGTCGCCCCAGCCAGTGTTATACCCCCGTAACTAACGAGTTTCATATACTATAACTGTTTTATCGCAATGGCATAATGTTTTCTTTTTTGTAATAGAAATAAATAAATAAATAAATAAATCGTAAGCTACATTACAGCTATTCATGATAAGGCAGTTTTTTTCAAGTTGTTTTCGCTGCCGCAAAAATAAGATATACAAGAGACATCCAATGTTAGAGGCGAATAAATATTGATTCAAGATTAAGTAAAGGGCTTTTTTCAGTGGAAATAATTCATTCAGCGGATGTACCTTTTTGATTAAATGAGAGTAAATTTCATTTCATTAGTTATCTTTGTTTATATTTTTCATTGTATTTATTTATTTATTTCATTTTATTTTATTTTATTTTATTCTATTGATTCCATTTTTTTCTTTCTTTTTGCTACTGACCGGGAATGGTCGTTATCACTGCCCCATTGGAGCCTCTATGGAAAAAAAACTGCATTGATATATAACAGGTGCGAAAAAACTCGACCGATATATAACAGTCGAGTTTTTTCCCTATATGAATCAATGAAAAAACTGTACTGTTATATATCAATACAGTTTTGAAATGCTCGTTGAAGTGTACTGAGTATAATGGGTTAGTAAGAACAAAGGAAAAGTCCCAAACCATGCGATAATAAAAAATACCTGATACAACACAAAGGTGTTTTCATCAGTTACTGATGAAAGACACTAGTACGCCGCAGATAAACTACAAGATATAGAAACAAACATTTCAACATGACAACAAATCAATAAGCAATAAGTATAGGTTATAGGTTATATACATGTCACAGGGTGAGAAAAATGTGCAGCCTGACCGGGACTCGAACCCGGGACCCTCGGAATACCGTACCGCGGCTCTACCGACTGAGCTATCCGGCCGCTTACACATCTTCTCCCCTAAATAGTGAACAGTTCTGAACCGTGACATACTCCCCTGCTATATTGAAATTCGTCCTCGAATTTCACAGAGTTACAGAGCAATGTAAATTAAACTCTGAGCTATATCAGTCACGGTCCCCCGTTGGGCGCCAAATGTCACAGGGTGAGAAAAATGTGCAGCCTGACCGGGACTCGAACCCGGGACCCTCGGAATACCGTACCGCGGCTCTACCGACTGAGCTATCCGGCCGCTTACACATCTTCTCCCCTAAGTAGTGAACAGTTCTGATCCGTGAGATACAGAGTTTTAAGATATTAAATTTCGAGCGAACGAATTAACCTATAACCGGCTTACAGTTAGCCGCGCTCTTCAAATCGAACGCAAATTCTCTATTAGGCGGATTGTAGCTTGCACATGTAAATCGTTTTGCAACACTGAATTAACAATACACCAGTTTCTACATTTTCTGTCTTTTTTCATTTTTTTTATTCAAAGTAAGAAATCGTTCTTTACATAAACACTTGACGTTAACCACCGTTTATATTGAAAAGAAGATTACTAAGTCACCGCGAGTATGTATCCAACAATCATATCAGTTACAATACAGGCCTGCTTTGAAATTAGCAAAAAACGCTTGGATGAGTGAGGCCAAGGTACAATATTTAAATAAAGGGCGTAACTTTATGAGAAAATGCAACAACTGAATGTTTTTGAAAGAAACATAGGCCTGCTGTGTATTTACAACCACACATATTTTACATACTTCTTTATAGAATATAAGGTATTTACCATATTTTACTGATGAAATTAAACACGCAGGGTATATTTTCATTGTGTTACCGGATCTTATAGTAACTATAATGATGTACTGTATTTCGCTCTTTCTCTTTAAAGCGTGTCAGTTAAAATAATATACTGCATACTTGTATTGAAATGTATCTAATCTAGCAAATGCATGCGGTTTTTTGTATGTTTGTTTGTTTGTTTTCTTGTTGTTGTGTTTTTTTTTTTAATACTCCATTTATTTTTGGTAAAAAAGCTAGACTAAGTACATTTCTATTAACGTCACATGTGTTGTATAATTATGGTATAATATAAGAATCTTACACCGGTTGCCGGTACAGACCGGAATATCTAGCTCTCGGGGTTTACGGCGGTATCGAAGCTCTGCCTGATTCATTCATTCATTCATTCATCATTCATTCGTTCATTCATTTATTCGAAATCGATCAATCAATAATTCATTTATTTTCATTTATTTATCTATTCATTCGTTCGTTCGTTAGTTTACTCCTCTGCACGTTCGTTTGTTCGTAATTTTGTTTTTTACTCGTCCATTCATTCATTTATTCATTCATTGAAAGAAGAACCGTGTTAGAATCTAAGATAAAAATATTTTTTTTGTCTTTAAATTACATCATAATATGATTGACCGAATATTATTTGCACGTGTTGACATATCATATGGAGACAGCATTGACTGTATTAGATATCATTTTTATCTTATGACTAATGTTCTTATGACGTATATAATAACATCTGACTGGCAACATGTGTTTGATATCGAGTCAAAATGACATCATAAAAATCTTTCCTTCACTGCTATATTAACCCTGCTAACGCTTAGAGGCTTCATTCACTATTGAAAAAAAAACCAACACACACTTCAATTTAGCACACTATAGGGGCTTTTAACGAACCGGAAAATTATAAATATTACTTTTGCAAAAGAAAAAAATGGACAATTATAGATGAATGGTTTATTTTGTTATTGTCTGCCTATAAATCAAACGGAATGACGTAGATGGGAAAATCATATGAACAGCAACAGATGTCTAACTAAAACTACAATATAACAGGGAAGGTTATGAGTTTAACAATGAATGGATACATGCCATCCCAGATGGTAAGGAAATATATTGGAAGACGCAATTTTTCGAAATGAGCAGCACGATGTTTTGAAAATTCTTAGTTTGGATATATAGGTATCGGTTCCGATGGTTGTTACAATAGAAAATGTTCCAAATGAAATTTTGGTTGCAATATTTAGATTTTTACAACCAATAGATGACGTCTTACCGGCTCTTGCATTAGTATGCCGGAAGTGGCACGATGTGTTGTATTTCTACGGATCGCTATGGAAGACCATTATCATAGATCCAACGTTCTACAAACAATGGCATTTCAAAATGGTGGTTTGCCTGTTTCGTCTTTATGGACATCATATACAAAAGCTAATTTGGCGGGAAAATACATCAGTTTATGAAGCTATTTTTTCTTGCGTCCCTCTTTTGAAAAACCTTAGAGTTTTAAGGATTCCTGTTTTGTGGACTAAAAGAGTGATAGACACATGTTGTGCTTTACCAAATTTGGAGAAAATTTATATAAATGGAGGCTATTCGTTAACAGATTCGCAACTTATGGACATTGCACGACGTTTGCCGGCACTGAAGTCAGTTACACTAAACGCATGCTGGAATATTACTATCGATGGCATCCGATCTATTTTACCTCTATTAAATTCACTGGAAGATGTACATATCAAGATTAATTCTAATTTGCAACTGGAAAACGGCCGGAGCGAGACGGCAATTAGACAGGGTTTCGAAATATTTAATGGTTTAAAGTTCGAGCCACTGTGTAACCTTGTTACCGTGCTATGTGTGCACTTCATTTCCATGGAAATGGAGGACCTATTTGGGAAAATTGTAAACAAAACTGAAAGTGCTCCGTAAACTAAGCATCAGCAATTGTGAGGTATTATTATATTTTTTTAAACAAATATATAAAGTTTTTGTTTTTGTTTTTTTTTTTAATTTATATGATCGCAACGAAATGATTTCTGAAAATACGCAATGATAGTAGAAGCCTTTAAACTTAAATTTGATCACGACTGTATTTAAAACATTTTTAGAAACAAAAGTTTGCATTTAATCAACTTTGTTTTTAATTGAAAAGTACATGAATATTCAGACTGTATTTTGAAAATGGAAAAATATGATGTCAGCCTTTGGATATATTTAATGCACTGATTAATTCAAAATTGTCGGTAGCATACATTAAGAATTGTTATTAAGAAAAATAAATTGATTTATTTACAAACTGTGTTTGCACATAGATTTCGATGATGTTTCTGCTTCTATCACAAATCGTGTTTTATGCATGTTTGATGCAATGACGTCATTTTACAATTGAGCTTTAATTACCACATTTAATAATTAAAACTCCCGAATGGAATGCAGAGCAATGTTTCTACTGTTTAATCATTCATTTAATAAATATATTTTTGTTGTAGCAATTACACGGTGTAAGACTAATGTCTGCCAGCCTGCAGAAATTTTACATTTTTAACGTATGGAGCACGACTTTCATCAGCATTTACGCGCCAAAACTACGTCACGTGATAATTGACTATGGGATGGAGTCCTTGGAACACGTCGAACTTATCGCGCAAACCCTTCGACGCGCATGCGTCAACGGCTCGAACAGCCTACGCACATTAAAAATCAAAAGTGAAAAACTTTCATTGCTAGAGATATCACAGTGTGACGTCATTGATATGAAATCATTCAAAGACACACTTCGTTCAAATATCGGTCTGAAGTGTCTCAGACTTGGATGTATTTCTCAAGATAGCCTTACATTGGATGAATATATGGTTCCAAGCGTAGAAGAACTTTGTTTGCTTGGGGACTTCGATTGTGAAACATTGCATGTACGAAGTCCGTCAATACGGTATCTTCACACGGAAGCGGAAGAAGATATAATCACACTGAACCATATGTACATAACAGCAAACCATCTGTGTAAAGTTGTCATGGTCGGTTTACCCGCGCTGAAGACAGTGACTATACAATGTGTCAGTGTAGACTGCATAGAGATGAATTTATGCAGTGATGACCAACTCAACCTGCAGTCTTGTGTCATACACGCGTTAAATGCCATAGGATTTCTTCGCCTATTTGATTGCAAATTTGGCCTTTTGTCCATCTGTACACGGCTGGCAAAGACAGTAGTACTGTACCGCTGTCAAATGACAGATTACGTACTGCAGATGGCTCTATCCGGTTGCCCAAACGTAGCTCATCTAAATCTCGAAAAATGTCGCGAGATAAGTACGGTAAACATTACTACACAACCGCTAAAGTACCTGAATTTGTTCGACTGTTCAACTATTAAGAAACTTCATCTAAACTGTCCT
>NW_026855825.1:0-30928 GCF_026571515.1 Ruditapes philippinarum
AAAAAAATAAATAAACACAAAGTCTTTTTAAAAGGTCTCTTCTTTGAGTTAATTTGAAAGGGGAATAATTTGGTGGAATTTTAGACAGGGAAACAGGGAGTTATCATTCATGGCTAGGGAATATGGCCGACTGAAATCATGCAAGCAAGTTTGTAAGTGCCATGTAACTAAACATATATCTTTGTATCACACATGATCATTTACAGAACACTTTCTTTTTTTGTCCTATGAAACCTGAATAGAACATAATCCTCGTCAAATATCTGTATAAGTAAATTACATATTTCGAAAATCAATTGACATAATTATCCTAAAGTCATTCCTGCTCACAAACATATACATATTCTTTTGTTCTAATCTTTAAGCACGTGTCACGCTTCACTTCTTGTTTATATACGTACTGACTATACGTTGAATAAATAAATGTATATGAATGTATATATCATATAAAATTATATTAATGAAAGATGCTAATAAAATTAATTATTGTAAACACCTCTGATTCTGAAAATGATAAAAGCTTATAATGTTACTAAATGCAATATCTCATTTTATTCTATCAGCGAATAACAAACAGCATAGCCAACGATAGGATAACCATTACATTAACTTTGTGTTTTTCTGTATCGGTTATCTCCCCTGTACAGATGAATGTACGTATTACAGAAAATCAGATATTTATTATTAATATAATATGTCATTTCTTTGAAGGCTGAATACATAATTTGTAAGGTTTATAAGCCTTTGATGTTTGTACTTTACATAATCATTATTAAACCGGTTTAACAAATTTGCTTATACGGGTTTCCATTCTTGTGTCATTTCCTATGTTTTGGTTCGGTGCCTTTTGAATAAACTGCGAGTGTGGCTGGTTGTGTCGGGGGCAGTTTTATATGAATGTCGCCTTGTTGATCTTTGTTCTCATGCTTTTCCGTTCCTTCTTGGTTTTTGAAGGGAATACTGTTTTTTTTTTAAATGTATAGAAAGAGATACATTATATCTTATCGTTCCCTACGGAAGCGTCCGGGTGCAAATTCATAATGTTCAATAAAAAAACTCCTACGTAGGAGATAAAAAAGCCTAATTAGGAGTTTGTAACTCCTACGTAGGACTTAATAAGTCCTACGTGGGACTTTGTTACTCTTACGTAGGACTTTATAACTCCTACGTAGGAGATAAATCAACCTAATTAGGAGTTCATAACTCCTACGTAGGACTTTTTAACTCCTATGTAGGACGTTTTAACTGCTACGTAGGACTTTATAATCCTACGTAGGAGATAAAGAAGCATAATTAGGAGTTTTTAACTCCTACGTAGGACTTAATAAGTCCTACCTAGGACTTTGTTACTCCTTTGTAGGACTTTATAACTCCTATGTAGGAGATAAAAAAAGCCTAATTAGGAGTTTATAACTCCTACGTAGGACTTTTGAACTCCTACGTAGGACTTTTTAACTGCTACGTAGGACTTTATAACTCCTACGTAGGAGTTAAAAAATGCTAGGAGTTTGTATCTCTAACGTTGGACTTTATATGAAATGCATACAGAATGCTTTACAAATCTCAACATTCCTGACCGGTATATCGGCGATTGAACAAGACACTTAACCCCCACCCCCGGCCGAAATTTCAAATCTTAAATATAGACCTTTGTAAGTATAAACCTTTGGTTTATACAGAATTTATTTAAGTTTGATTGAGTCATGTGTGGGAAACTATAAGCTTATAGACACACTTTCGAATCCGTTCCTGGAACCAACCAGTACGTACTGAGCAATGAGTGTAAAGTTTCTTGCTCAAGGAAACAACGGCTTGCGCCTAACGGGGTTTGAACCCATGCGTCTAGCGATCATAAGGTTTCTAGTCACACGGCCATGCCGCCACACTTCACCTTTTAATAAAGTGTCTCAGGTTTCTAGAGTGTACAGTGTCTTAGGGTGAGGTGTCTGTAAGCATTTGCGATGTATCCCGAAAAATTGCTTTACAGCTATTCGAAAAAACTTACTCGACAACAAGCATATATATCAAAATTTTAAAAGGCTTTAACGATAAAGTTTTCCATACAAACTAGCTGAACAAAACGAGCAATTTATCCTTTTTCGGCCGTTTCAAATGATTAAATCCTTATAGGGGGCAGGGGGAGTAGTGAAGTGTCTTGTTCCTGCTCCGTAAAGTTTAAGAAGAAAACGGTTTGCGGAGCATTATGCATGCATATGTTTAATAATAAATTACATTTGACATACCTTTTTTTACATGTGTATAATCAATATAACTAAACGTACATAATACAGAATCATCGTTTAATATATGCAGAGAATGACAAAATCATCTCTGGCTACAGACTAAGGGTATCTACTAAAGCAGGTTGCCACAATTACAACTTGACACATATCATTTATTTTCCTACATAATATGCTATCTTAAGTTATACTCCAGCATACATGTCCGTCGAACTCTGTGCTTTCAGTGCTTTGATATGTATCCTACGTAGGAGTTTTAAATTCCTACGTAGGAGTTATAAATTCCTAATTAGGTTTTTTTTATCTTCTACGTAGTAGTTTACTTTTTTATAGAACATTATGAATTGGCACCAGGACTCTTCCGTAGTTCCCCGCCAAAATCCAGTCATGGTGCAATATATGCAAGCAACAAGTAGTTAGGGCGGAGTCTGGCGCTTAAAACAAAATCAATACCATATTTGGACAGAATCTGTCGCAAAGGAAATATGATATGATTTTGGCAACACGGCTCTGTTGGAGAATTTTTCCCAGTTCAATAGCGATCTTTTTTTGTGAAGTCATGTACGTTCAAGTGAAGATGAAAAAATAAATAATAAATATTTAATCCTTACCCTTCAACATTAGTTTTCCCTAAACACAGATTTAACATTTGAGGCGTAAAAAAAAACAAAGCAAAGTGTTAAATTATTGCACTGCTGAGTAACGATGAAGTCTGCTTATTATAAAGCAAGCCGATTAAAACATGATCTTTGACCTAACTATCCGGTTCTATTCCCAGGCGATGCAAGTCACTTTCTTTAGGATTGATCATGCAATCCTTAGAAATACGGTCATTCGCACTGTACCTACTGCTCTGGTATGCACAGAAGTTTCAGTTGCTGGCGAATGTGAAGGCAGATAGTACCGGTAAACTGCATGACAATCTGCCCAGGAATGACGTGGTGGCTGAACTATGTTCTGGTAAATTTAAATGTGGCTTACTGCTGTGATTTTGGATAAAAACTACCATCGCACGGCCGAACCGCGCCGGACCTATTTAATTTTGTTAATACGTACTAATAAACTTTAAACTATATGAAGTCGCGCGGCCGCGCCGCACCTGACCAATTTATAAGTACGTATTTACGAAATTAAATTGGTCTTTACAAAATTAAATTCAGTTTTGTAAATACGTACTAATAAACTTATCATAACCTATACTTTGCAAGTGTTTGTTTATTGATATGTTGATGACGTCATTTCATGACGTCAAACTTTTACGAAGACATAAACGTGTGAAGTTTTGACGTCATAAATGTCATTAAACAATCAGGAGAGCTCTGACAACCATTGCGGTAAGCCGTTGTTTTTATTTCTCGGAAGTTTACCAATCTTTTTCCCACTTTATATGCATGTTCTGTACAGTAAACTATGCAAATTTAATGGCTCACTGTAAATATTTAATACAATTAAATTAATAATAGTCTAACATTTGCAAGTGTATTTTTGTATTTTTTTTTAAATTTCCTTAAGTAAGTTACACAAATGGTCATGTGATACGAACAGAGAAAGTCCGTCTCCCGCCCACACTTGTAATACACCATTGTGTACAAACACAAATTATTGGCCTTAATCAATCAGTCATGCTTATGTAAAGAATACATTATGGAGAAATGAATGAGGTAAAACAACTTTAAAAAGATTATTATATTCAATAGTAACTTAAGAATTACTTGTAAAAGTTTGTCACAAATTTTTTGTTTGCCGCCGAGATATTATACTTTTAATTATATGTTAATGCGTATAGTATGCAATTATCAGTACCTATAAAACTTATATCCAACTGATCGGAATAGATAAGCATTGCAATGCTAAAAATGGAAATAACCAGATAAAAGATATGTTATAAGCATGGTGATAGTTTTCACTCCGGATCTTGGCAGTAACCTTATTGAATTTACCAAAGCACAGTTAAGCTGCCGCATCGTTTCTGGGCAGATTGTCAAGCAGTTACCAATACAAATTGTCTTCATATTCCTAGGAACTGATTACATCTGTACATGCAAGATGTAAGGTAAACTGCGAAGGACCGTAGAAAGGATTTCATTGCACTGTCCAATAGCCAAACATTACCTTTTCAATGTGCTGAACAGGAAAATAGCTCTGGTAACATTTAAGGCACACAACTGTCATTTTGACATAAATATATGGAAAATAGGTGTAAACAGTGGAATAATAAAAGCAAATAACATTGTGTCAACACTGATTTATTGATTTATTATAGAAAATATCTTAAAACAATCATTATGCAAACATACAAAATCATATGTTTTTATACATAATATTAATTATTATGATAATAATAAAATACTGTTAATCTTGGATATATTATGTCCGAAAAATAAAATCATTTTTTTACTCCAGCAACAATAGTTCAATAATTAATTTCCAATCCGAGTAAACGACTCAAAGGAAAAGGACGTTCGCTCAGCAGACGGTACACTTGTTAACTGATCTTGTACAGTACAATTGTTAACTGTAATAAACAGTACAAATAATAACCATTTTTGTTCAATACTTTCCAAGAATCATGTTTGTTTTCAGTCTCAACGAAAACTTTTTAATGATTTCAATCATTTGGAAAAAAATGTTGTACTTTAAGGTCTTGTAGACAACATGATCCTTTTCAAACCATTTATGTATTTTAAAAGAACATAGGAAAAATATTTTTATTAAGTTATATCAAAGTCTGTCCAATTGTTAATTACCAGATGTTGTTAAAATGATAGTTTCAATTTGCAGGATCTTTAATTTAGCAGAACAAAAAGACTATACCTATTTGTTGTAAACAAATCTCTAATGATATTTCCTTTTAAGCTTTATTAGACTGCCAAGTATTATAACACAAGAGGGCCATGATGGCCCTGAGGTCGCTGACCTGCATAAAGGCCCCCGGAGCAGGGCCAGTTTAAACCCCAGGGCTTTTATTTGAACAAACTTAAAAGACACTCATTAGAAGATGTTTCATGATTTTAAGTTTGTTAAGTTTTTACTACACCACACATATAATAAAAAAAACAATGATCCTCCCCCCCCCCTCCAGCAGGGCCAATTTTCACCCGAGGGCTTTTATTTGAACACACTTGGTAGACACCCTTAAGAAGATGTTTCATGCCTAACATCTAAGCTCTAGCTCATTGGGTTTTTTAAAAGAAGTTATTTTAAGTTTTTACTATACACATATAGTTAAAAACAATGACATCCCTGGGGCGGGTTTTGACCCCAGGGCTTTTATTTGAATAAACTTTGTAGAAATCCATTAGAACATGTTTCTTGTTTAATATCTAAACTCTAGCTATTTGGGTTTTTTCAAAGAAGACTTTTTAAGTTTTTGCTTTACACATATAAGGAAAATCAATGACCCCCGGGGCGGGGCCAATTTTGACTCCAGGGCTTTTATTTGAACAAACTTGGTAGACACCCATTAGAACATGTTTTATGCTAAATATCTTAGCTCTAGTTCTTTGAGTTCTTTAAAAGAAGATTTTTTAAGTTTTTATTATATGCATATAGGGAAAAACAATGACCCCCTGGGGTGTGGCCAATTTTGACCCCAGGGCTTTTATTTGAACAAACTTGGTAGACACCCTATAGAAAATGTTTCATGCTAAATATCTTAGCTCTAGCTCTTTGAGTTCTTTAAAAGAAGATTTTTTAAGTTTTTACTATATGCATATAGGGAAAATCAATGACCCCCTGGGGCAGGGCCAATTTTGACCCCAGGGCTTTTATTTGAACAAACTTGGTAAACACTCATTAGAAGATGTTTCATGCTGAATATCTTAGCTCTAGCTCTTTGGGTTCTTTAAAAGAAGTTTTTTTTAAGTTTTTACTATATGCATATAGGGAAAATCAATGACCCCCTGGGGCGGGCCCAATTTTGACCCCAGAGATTTTATTTCAACAAACTTGGTAGATACTCACTAGAAGATGTTCCATGCCAAATATCTAAGCTCTAGCTCTTAGGGTTTTTTAAAAGAAAATATTTAAAGTTTTTTCTTTCGGTTGCCATGGCAACCAGAGTTCTGCATGGAATTAAATTCTTTGAACATTTTTTTAAGGTGACGACCAAAGGAACATTCCTGTGAAGTTTTGATGAAATTGGCTTAGTGGTTTATGAGGATATGTCATTTAAAGTAAAAGTTTACGGACGGACGGACGAAGGACGGACGGACGACGGACAAAAAGCGATCACTAAAGCTCACCCTGTCACTTTGTGACAGGTGAGCTAAAAATACAAGCTATGTCGGCTGGAGGTTTTTCTTATCATTATTTTGCTAATGCAGCCATCTTGTTTTGATTCTTATTATTTTGAGTATGATCCCCAATAATTATTCCTAATGAGTTTAAGTAAAACTAGAAGGGTTTCTGTCACAAAAACATATGCCAACCAAAACTATGTATGGTCACTCATGTGAAGTTTCATTGAAATCCCACTAGTATCTTGACCAGTGAAAGCCGGACAAGGTTTTTCTATTTATAGCTGTGATGGCCATTTTGTGCAGCGAAGCGCAACCTGCCGGTGATGTGCACAACTACGGATGGAACTGATCACTCCTGTAAAGGTTGAAATCCCACAAGTAGTTTGACAGGTGAAGGCCAGACAAGAATTTTCTACTTTAAGCTCTGGCGGCCATTTTGTGTAGTGAAGCGAATGTGCCGGTGATGTGCAAACAAGGTATGGAACGAGTCACTCCTGTAAAGTTTGGTTGAAATCCCACGAGTAGTCTGACCTATGAAGGGTGGACAAGCTTAATGCGGAGGGACGGACATAAGGCGAATGCAAAAACAATATGTCTTCCAAACATTTAGGGAAACATAATTAATTTAAGTATGACAAACAAATCATATTGTTTTTATCAGCATTTAAGGAAAATTATTTCACATTTAAGGAGAATTATTACAGAAAAATTCATATTACATAATCTTTTTCGTGGTAAAACGTACGGTCTAAATATAAAAATCGATTGAAAGTTTAAATATATTTTTTATAATGTTAAGCAGACCAAAACAACTAATTCAAAAGGTCCACTCAAAGATTGTTCTTACTGAGTTCCATTAGGTTCTGCCAACTAGGTTTGAGCGCAGGTTAAGGTGTAAAACTTTAAATCAGTTTTCTTGTTGCATGGTAAAAACAACTAGCTATAAATAAAGAAGCATATAGAGTGATGATTCTTTATAGTTTGGTTATAAGTGTCAATAAGGCTGTTTGAAAACCTTAAAATAGAATGACCATACAGCTCCCATGACACCTGAATATGCTTTTCAGTCTTTTCTTCAAAACCGTGTACTTTGTCTTAACAACTTCATTGCATATCATAATTATATGTTTCAGGGGAAAAACATCATATAAGTAACTACAAATTTCAAATGGTCATTATAGCAGCAAATTCTCCTTATCATTTACATGAACTTTCATGGTAAAATCTGTACAGTAAATAATATAGACAAATGCAAATCCTAAAGTAAATCATGTACACAAATATAGAAATCTTATTCATGTAGTAAAACTTATAGTAAACACACATACAAATATTATAGATAGTCACGTAAACAAAATTACAAATCTGAGAGTAAATCATGTACATAAATATAAAAGTTTTATAGTAAAAAGTGTTTATTTGCACAACAACTCAGTGTATGTCCAGTCTTACTGGTAGAGGAAGACATCAGGTGACCTTCTGTTAATTGTATCAGGCACAAATAGGCACCTGAGTGAGCTAGCTTGATAGCTTCCTCATATAATGTAGAAAAAACTTATCTTATAGTAAGCTATGTACACAAATACGAATCTTATAGAAAATCGAGCACACAAAAAACAATCTTATCATATACATATAAATCATGTACACAATACAAATCTTAAACAATGAAGTAGATAATATGTAGTTACACAAATACAAATCTTAAAGAACATAAAGCAAACAAAGACACATCTTCTATAAACTATGTACAGTAACACAATACAAATCTTATACAATGTAGAAGATAATATGAAGTTACACAAATACAAATCTTAAAGAACATAAAGCAAACAAAGACACATATTCTATAAACTATGTACAGTTACACAATACTAATCTATACAATGTAGTAGATAATATGTAGTTACACACATACAAATCTTAAAGAACAAAAGGCAAACAAATACACATATATTCTTCTATAAATAATGTACACAATACAAATCTATACAATATAGTAGATAATATGTACACAAATAAAAATCTTAAAGAAAATAAAAAAAAAACAACTACAAATCTTCTAAATCATGTACACAAATACAAATCTTACATTTATCTATGTACACAAATACAAATATTGCATAAAACTATGCCAACAAATATAAATCTTGTAATAAATCATGTACCAAAATACAAATCTTATACAATATTAGAGCTAAAACATATCATTGACATGACATGGTGACAGTACGTTTCTAAGGAATTAGTTTTCAAAAATTCATTTTTCATTTCCATTTTTGTCATTATATGATTTATGCATAAGACTAGATCTGTGCTAATAATTTGTTTAAGGCCACCTTAAGATTTTTTCGTGAGACTTTTGGTTAAAATCAACTTTTTTGTTGAAGAGGTGATGTTGTTTAAAGAGCAGCAACAAAAAAAAAGTGCCAACAACAAATAAAAGTGCCAATAATAAATTTTATTTCATTCTTAGTTCTATTCAATGTCAACACAAACACTTTTATACACAGTTCTATTAAGTGTTAATCTACCTTTTGCAAATTACATATTGCATATTTGTAGCAGAGATAATGATTAGATATTGTGATTTTTTAAAAAAATTTCCAAGTTCAAGGGGTGCTACTGTCAAAAACACCGTACCATGACCAAATCATAACTTGGCTTGTATTTTCTGGTAAAATACCAGCACATGCAATGTCAACCTCAGACATGCATTCTACAAACGTTAGAGCATTTAAACGGAAAATTTCTTTTTCTTTCTTAGTTCAAAAATGCGATTTCAACATTATACATACATAACTTAAAAATGTTTTTTCCAACTTTCAAGAGGGATATTGACCAAAATCATGGAACTATTACCAAATACAGACTTGACCTGCTTATTCCTGTGATTATCTGTAAGTCAAATTTGAGTTAAATGTGACCAACTGTTTGGGAGAATTAATGAACAGAAATTGACAACTTCTTCTTTTTTCCCCAAAAAGTTCAAGGGGCATAACTCTGTCAAAAACTATCGAACCAAATACGAAATTGACCTGAGTATACTTATATCATGTCAATATGTTAAATTTGGGTTCAATGTGTACATAATAAACAAAAACTTAAAAAATCCTTTTTTTCACAGTTTAAGTTGCATTTCTCTGCCAAAAATCATTCAACCGTAATAAACAGTGAAACAAGCACAATTGTGACATTTGACCTTAAAGGTCAAGGTCATTTATGAACGAAGGTTAGGCTAGTCTACTGAAAGGTTTTGTATGAGTGGTTGTTGTGGCCAAGTATGAAGACTGACAATACACTAAGAACTTAAAAAGCTCTGATCAAGGTACAAGTTTTTGGACGACAACGCCAACATGACTGTAACAGTTCCTCCTTTTTCTAAAAAAGAAAGTTGAGTTAAAACATATAAGAAAACAATACTTTTGTAATTTTGAATAGAAACACAACTTGATAAGCTGTTGTATAATATAATACTAGTCACATAAAAAAACTTCAACATATTAATGAAAATTAATCTTAATTCACTTTGACAAAATATTTTTATATACATGTATTTAAGCTATTTGTAATTTATAACACTGATTTTTTTCCATTAACAACTGATAAGCATTAACTATGATTTCAAAGATAACACAAAAATATAACTTTTCACATTTAAGTGGACATTCATGTACATTTTTTAAATGACAGTGACATAATTTTTTTAATTGTCAATTTGAGCTGAAATGACCGTATATTTTTAAAAATAAACTTACTCAATAACTCACTACATACACTCGGTTGGGCAAAATGGTTTTTTTTTAACAATCTAACATAAAAATATTTTTTGTACAAATATTTACAAGCATTTCTATATAACATAAATGTATATTTACATATTATACATGAATATAAATAATACACATACTATACAGTAAAAAATTTATACAAATATATATGTATACATTCACTAAAATAAATTTCATGCCTTGAATTGTCTGAGTTGTATATCCATGTTTTAAACAATACAATGACTGCAACTCTCTGGCAATAACTAAGTGTCAGGTACTCATTTAGTTTAACTATTAACTAATCAACTCATAATTGGCTGGAGTCCTAAGTTTGGAAGAGTTATGTTGATATATGCTGTTATATATTTTATAAATAGGCGTATCTTTAAACAGTTGCTGGACGTCATTACACTAGGTGACTTCAGTATTTGTAATTTCATGCAAAATTTCTCCATACATGTGTACTGTTCATGAATCCGAGGTGACACATTATGTTAGTTTTAGGACCCATTTTGTAGTCTATGAATTGTTCATATCATAATTACAGAAAATTCCACATGAATGTCAGTTCTTGGATTAATTGAAGTCTCTTGTGAACCTGCCCATTTCTTGGAAGAAGGAATACACATAATGCTGAAAATACAAAACAATCAATGTTTTAAAATAACAATCTTACAATAACCAATGTCAGAAGCATTTTGAGTTTACATACTTATTAACAGGTCTCTCACATATATTTAGAAAATTGTAACACATTATAATGCTCTAAAACATTTTTATTTTCTGTGCATTTAGTAAAGATTTCGTAGCTTATTTTTGTTATTTTTGTGCAAATAGTTTCTGTAATGTCACATTGAAAGAACAGAGTTTCTTTTTTTCAATTCCATGTACATATGTTTATAAATAGATAAAATAAGAACCCCTAAAGAAAGTCCAACACGGCATAATTGAAAATGTGCCAGGCTCGGTTTGATTGAGCCTGTTCATGGACGGTACTGTAAAGTGCAAACTACCGTCCACACCCCTAGCAGCGGCTTAAGCAGAATGAAACATTTAACATGAAATAGTACAATTTTGAGTTTGTGATATCAAAATTTTCATCATTCAGAGAAAATCTATAACAGCAGTATCTAGGGAGAATTGTGACAAGTTTTGAAAAGTCCAAATTTTATATTAGCCATATTACATGAAAAACAAGAGGGCCACGATGGCCCTAATATCGCTCACCTGAAAATTAATATTTTTATTGACAACAAACAAGTAGTATTGTAATCTAGAAATAAAGCAAATATATATTGAATCTAAACTTGAAGTGATATCACAAAGTTCATATTTATATCTGAAATAGTGCATCATCATCACAGTGTAAAAACAATACTGGTTGCCACTACTAAGGGACAACAATCACTGGTTGCTATGAGAAGTCAGTGCTTGGGAGAGGTCTATCAGATGTACTGCGAATTCACTTATATTCATGGGCATGGAATTTCATGGTTTTATCAAAACGGGCATTTTTGTGGGTTCTTAAATTCTTGGATTTATGATTTTTTGTATCATGCCAGAAACCATATCTATATTACCCCATGTTGGCCTACTTTGACTCCATACCTATAATTTGATTATTTGTTGTTGAGACATTATACAAATACAATAATGTACCCCTTAAATTTTAATAACAAAATTTGTGAGATAAATTGTAAATTACACTTTTTAAATATGCATGATATTGTATTTTCTATCATCTGTAAATGAGTACATCTTGATGTGTGGAGCTTTAATTGTTAATTATTAAGTAGTGTGTCATGTAATAGCAGTATTGAGATACTGTACTTATAGTTACCTCCCTTTGACTAGAGATTTCCATTATGACTGCATATGAACTTTGGTGATTTTGCTTAATTTTATTGTGTGAGATGTTTTTTTATTATATTTTGTTGGAAAACAAGAGCTGTTGATAGATATGATATTCGAAATATTCAATTAGGTTTCAAAAATCCTTATATTTTGTTGTTTTTTGTTCATAATTTATTGTTATATTTATTGTGATATAGGCTTTACAGGGGCAGCAATTTTACTTATAACAGCTTTTTTGTTATTTTGTGAAATTTGATAGGTTTTTACCTGTCAAGTATAGATAGATGTTTACTATAAGAATTGTTTTAAATACATTGAGTGGTCAAGTAATATTTGATTCAAGTGGTAATTGAATACAAATAGCTCATTTCTATGGCATTTAACTTTCTTTCTGATTAGTGTGTGTAGGAAAAAATGTCACTTCTTCTGTATTATTTGGTGGAATTTGATGATTATTTTACTAAAATGTAGCAAATATATGAAGGGTTATATTTATGTATTGATATTGAATTAAAATTTGCTAATTCATGTGTTACCAAAACATTAACAATAGCTGATTTTTTTTAATTAAGTGAGTTATGGAGTAGATTAAATTGAATGATTATAGAACAATACCATAGAACTACAGCATTTGATAGGTATATTAGGAAAATTGATGTATCATTTTTTATTTTCTTAGGGATTTTAATGAGGTATTTGTCTTTAAGATGATAAAGGTTAGTTAGTTAGACTAAAGTATTACTTTATGTAGGTATTCTTATTTAAATCAAAGCAAAAGAAATTTTGTAAGACTGGGTTTATTCTGTTAATAATATATAGAGGAAGTTGCAGTACTTAGGTACATTTTAGATATTTAATGAAGTATGATGGGTTTATTTTCAGATATTATTGGGAATAGATTATCCTACCCTAATGTTATGGAGTTTCTAATGATTCATATATAATTTGGTATTGTCTGATAATAGTAAGTGCACCAAAAGCTTGCAAGCTGGGGTGTACCATCCTTAAATTAATAATTAATAGTTTTAAGTTGATTTCTGTATAATATCAATGTTTTTATAGTTAAAGACATATCTGGTGTCATTAATCATACGGTAATTTAGTATAGAGGTAATCACATATACC
Organism: Ruditapes philippinarum; assembly: GCF_026571515.1. Taxonomy (NCBI): domain Eukaryota; kingdom Metazoa; phylum Mollusca; class Bivalvia; order Venerida; family Veneridae; genus Ruditapes; species Ruditapes philippinarum. The sequence goes on from NW_026855825.1 coordinate 13,234, forward strand.
AGATCGTATGAGAGTGCTATAAATAGAGGGATAATTAATTAATTGAATTTGATCTGTTACTTTGCATTGTAAAATAAACATTTTCCAAGTCTATTTATTTAAAAGCGAGTTTACAATACATGACCGACTAAATCCAAGATCTGCTGTCTGAATCCTAGATATCAATTTGCTTTTTCTTTGGCATTCAAATTTAGAGTCAATATTACCTCACTCTGCACTGACAACACCTTAAATGTACTGGCCTAAGATTCAAGGAATAAGGTTTGTCAGGGCTTATGATCTAATCTACTGTGGTGATTGTAGAGTTATGGGAGTAATGTGTAGGCGGAACAGCCACAACCAAAGTTTAAGTGTGTTAACTTTTTGGGCTGCCATCAACTCAAGTCTGCCATTTCTTAATTATTTGGGTGTGTGTTATAGAATATACCTCAGTCGGTGATTAAATAAACTTCGCTTTGAGTTAAAGTCTCGACTGACTAAGACCGCCACTCAGCATAATGCATATATTTTACAGGCCATTGTCCTTTGCCAGTAGGTCAGTACTGGCTCAAGAGGGGAGGCCGGCGGGTCCTTAATCTTGGATTTAGCAAAGCAGCATGTTCCAAAATTTGTACTTTCCAGACTTCAATTAAGGTGTCATTAATGGTGGAACAAATATGATAGATGGGGGTATAAAGGCCCAGGCACTCCTAGGAGTTAAATTTCCCATAAATTTGATTGTATTTTCATACTTGACCTGTTTATGATAAACTTGACCTCTTACGTTTGGGGTGTGTATAGATTTACTGACAACACGAGAGGGATTGATATAGTGGCACATTTAATATTTGTACATTTTTTCCAAAAAGGGTCCTGATCATCACGTTTGTAATTTTGCTTTTTAGCAAAACTCATCAACACTACTTTATAAAAATTACAGAGATTGTTCAATGACCCTTTTTTACAATTATGTAACTTGAGTTTAAGTCAATTGTACCATACATCTCTGAAGCCTGAAGCCTGTGAAATATTGAACCCTGTCTAGTATTACAAAGTAACATGAACCATTTAATTTAAAATACTGAATTAACATGTCTTCTGTTTATCACTAATTAAGTCAATAAAGTAAACATAAACAGAGCATTAAACTTGTTTCTAGTCATTTTATTACTGCTGTATTTGCGGTTTCTAATACAAGAGTCAGATTACTGTAAAAGGGGTCAATTTCCTTTAAAGAAATGCATGTATAGTAAATCTAGATGAATATAAGGATTTATAACACAAACTATTGTGGATCATTCCACTGAAGTTCAGTAAAAAGTCATCAAGGTGATTCTCGTTTAAAGCAAAAGTGGACAACAAGACACTAGTATGCCAAAAGCTCACCACTGAGCAGAGTGCCCAAGACAAGTGTGCTAAAATATATATATAGTATTAATGTTAAATTTTTGTTTAATGTTATTGTAATTAAACTTTTATGTAAATTCTAAGTAGAACTAGAAATGTGTCCATAGGACACAGGTGCCCCCCCCCCACACGCTACTGTTATGTCAATCTTATGACTCTAGGTCAAATATTTTTTGGACGACATGTGCAACAAGTTGAAAACTAAAAACGTTTTACTAAGTAAAAGGCAAGAACTTAACAAATACTGAAAAAATCCACAAGCAAACCCCAAGGTGCACAAGTACACATGCTGACCAACATTCTTGTAAACTTTCAGGCCTACAAGTCAAATACTTTTAGAGCTATGCATGAACAAGTTGAAAAATTGCAAATTTATACTACTGTAAGTCAAGGGCAATTACTGTAACAAAACTGAAAAAATCCACATGCAAAGTACCAGGTGCATAGCTTCACCGTGATGTTGATCATTATTCCTGTAATTTAGTGATGATGATCATTATTCCTGTAAAGTTGGTTGATTCTAACTCAAACACTCAAGGAAAAAATAACACAACATAATGAAATGGATTTTCCTAAATCAAGGGCAATAACTATAAATACTGGATAAATCCACAAGCAAAACCCAAGGTGCACAACTACATATGCTGAGCAACATTCCCGTAAGGTTTCATGACTCTTTGTCAAATCCTTTTTGAGTTACATGCGACACAAATTGAGCATTGCAAATTTAAACCAAGTCAAGGGCAATAACTCTTAAAATACTAAATAAATCCAGACGAAAATACCAAGGTGCATAACTACACATGCTGATCAACATTCCTGTAAAGTGTCATGATTCTAGGTCAAATCCTTTTTTCAGAGTTACAAGTGACACAAGTTTAAAATTGCAAATTTTTACCAAGTCAAGGGCAATAACTCTTAAAATACTGAATAAATCCATGCGAAAATACCCAGGTGCACAACTGCACATGCTGATCAACATTCCTGTTAAAATCGTGACTCTAGGTCAAATACTTTTGAGTTACATGCGACAAAAAAGAGAACGGACGGACGGATAGACAAAAAGACGGATGGACGGACAAGGGTAAATCTAAATGACCCCCCTAAATTCGGGGCACAAAAAGGCGCATAATTCTTTCAAAATGTTTGACAGAGTCACTTCCTCCTGTGTACAAGTTGGGAGAATGATGGTTAAAACAAGTGTGCAAAGTTTTAAAGACATATGTCAATGGACTTTGAAAATATTTAAGGTGGTACGCAAACTTTGATGTAAATTCTAAGTCTAAAAGGGGGCATAATTCTGTCAAAAAGCTTGATTGAGTTACCTCCTCTAGTGTACATATTGGGGGCTTAATTGTGAACAAGTGTGCAAAATTTCAAAGCTATTTGTCAATGAACATTGAAAATATTTGAGGTCAAACTTTAATGTAATTTCTAAGTAGAAAATGGGCATTATTCTGTCAAAATGCTTGACAGAGTGACTTCCTCCTGTATACAGGTTGCAGGCATGATGGTAAACAATTGTGCAAAGTTTCAAAGCCATATGTCTATGGACTATGAAAATATTTGAGGTGGTATGCAAACTTTAATGTACATTTTAAGTCGAAAAGGGGGCATAATTCTATAAAAAAAAGCTTGATAGAGTTACCTCCTCTGGTGTACAGATTGGGGGCTTGATTGTGAACACGTGTGCAAAGTTTCGAAGCCATATGTCAATGGACGTTGAAAATATTTGAGGTGGTACGCAAACTTTAATGTAAATTTTAAGTCAAAAAGGGGTCATATTTCTATCAAAATGCTTTTAGAGTTACCTCCCCTAGTGTACAGATTGGGGGCTTGATTGTGAAAATGTTTGCAAAGTATTAAAGCCATATGTCAAAGGACTTTGAAAATATTTGAGGTGATACGCAAACTTGAATATAAATTCTAAGTAGAAAAGGGAGCATAATTCTTTCAAAATACTTGATAGAGTTCTATCTCCTCTTATTTACAGGTTTGGGGCAGAATGGTGAACACGTGTGCAAACTTTAGCATAAGTGGTTATGCCGACGCAGAATGGTGAACACGTGTGCAAACTTTAGCATTTATAAGTGGTTATGCCGACGCAGAATGGTGAACACGTGTGCAAACTTTAGCATTTATAAGTGGTTATGCCGACGCAGAATGGTGAACACGTGTGCAAACTTTAGCATTTATAAGTGGTTATGCCGACGCAGAATGGTGAACACGTGTGCAAACTTTAGCATTTATAAGTGGTTATGCCGACGCAGAATGGTGAACACGTGTGCAAACTTTAGCATAAGTGGTTATGCCGACGCAGACCCCAAGTTCTTGGTACTAGGATAAATCTTCTTCTTCAAATACTCATGCTACGAGTTGCCCAAAAGGTAACAAGTTGACCAAGGCTGATTTTGCATGAAAAGCTTTATAGTAATGCTAATATTGCTTCCAGGCCCAGGAGCATCAATGTATATGCCACATATTACTGTTATAAAGTGCATGTAAAGAAATAAACAACACTTACATCTAAAATTAATCCACATTTGTTGTCCCAGTAAGAAAATCCTCAGTTTCCATTCACATCACATTGTTATGAACAGCAAAGTATTGATTAAATGTCAGACTTAAAATAAGAAATGATGTCTATTTCACCTGTCACTTGTCTCATAATCTATTTATAAATTGTTTCTCCCAAGTTCATTTAAGGTTACTCAGTACTTGTTGTTGTTCTTTTAAACCCAAACATGCATACTCTCCAGACTTCCAAGGTGTCATCATAGGTGACCACAAAATTGTCTGATTGTTTTAATAAATGTTTTAAAGTTTTCAAATTCTGTTTCTGGTTTTATATCACAACCTGCTATATATACTGTCACTGTATGTGGTAATTTGTTTATAACAGTAATGAGATCATGTAACACTGAACAAGACATTGTTATATCCTGCAAGAGAACACGTTCAATATTGATCATTTGAGGTGACAGTGTTAATGATCTTTCACCTAGATTCATTCTCAACAACAAAACATCTTTCACATGATATAACAATGATAATGTTTGTAACATTGTTTCTATGTCACTGGAAGATTTTAGATCACCACACAAAAATGTTTGTAGTTTACCGGCTGCTGGTAGTTGACTGAGACAAGATGACACAACACCAGGATTATATAATTCACCTACCTCACAAACCTCTAACAACGATACATCCACGTTTAATTGTGACACACTTATATTGTACAATCCTAAACATCTTAGTTGTGAATGTTGAGACAGGTCAAGGTTGAATCCCCTACATGAAGTACTATGATCACTACAGTATAAATTGCTCAATGATATTTCTTTCATTGATTTTTTACTAGTGAGGTAATTCAACAATGTCTCCATTACCTCGTGGGTCATAGTGAAATTGCCTATATTTAAACACTCCAGGTGTTGTAATTTTACCAGTCGTCCATTTATCTCTGCAGACAGCTGGCAATATTCTTCTACAAATCGATGATTTTCCCATATATTTGATATCACAGTTAAACATTTTAAAGGCTTCAATAATAAGCTCATTATTTCTTCTTCTACAATTTCACCTTGATAGTATAATTTCTCTATATGTGGAAGGTCAGAAAGTGTAAACAAATTGATTATTTCTTGCAGACTACAAATACCTTCATTTTCTATCATTATTGATTTTATGTTTTCTTTATTTGGTTGACACAGAAGTTGCAATTGTTTGAAGTAGTTTTCTTGTTTACATCTTTCATTAATGAAGAAATCTTGTAAACACAATTTGAGGTCTTTGTTTTCCTGGCTTTCTTTGGAACAAGAAATGTACATGTCTTGTGTGTCTTGCAATGGATTAATGTACTTGTCATCATAATTTATCAAAGTTCTGTATTTGCTTGTTTTTTCATCATTGTTTATCACAGGCATCAAATCACTTGATATTGTAGACATTAATTTAGGGTTCATGTTACTAATAAAGACGAACACTTTTGACATGTCTAGAATATTTTGCAAACAGTTGCACTCTTCAAAAATGATTTTTCGATCTTCAGTTGTACTTTGAAAACTTATGAATATTGCTGAAAAGTATTCCTGCACTGTTTTATGTGAAAATGAGATTTTAGAACTTTCATTTATTAATGTTTTCACTTTACTTTCTGATAATATTCCTGATAGACAGCTTGATTTCAAATCTTCTTGGTCAAGATATTTTTTTGCAACATTTTCATCAAAAACTAATGTGTGCTCTTTTTTCTTACTAAACAATGTATTGAAAGCTAGTTTCCCAATGGTTTTCAGAAATGTGTAGTAATGACAGAAATGTTGATGTTTTCTGAAACATTCTGGAACATTACTAGGGGATGTTTCACACGATGAATGAAACATTCCATGTAACTTTTCTGTTCTAGATAGAAGGAGCTGAATAATGCCTGTATATAATTCTACTGCGGAATTTCCTATTGGAATTTTTGCAATCCATAAACATATAAGATAGAGTAACAGGAGAGGTGTAGATTCCATACAATCAAGGTCATGGTTTCTAATTTCCTCTTCAAATCTACAAACTTCATTGATCAGATTTTCTTCTTCAGTGTTGCCTTTCAATATTTTCATTGCGTTTAAGTTAAACTGCCTTACATTGTGTTTATCTAGTTTAACTAGCTCCACTGTTTTGTCCACTTGATAAGTCTTCAAGTTTGAGACTCCGAGCTTCCATGGCCGGGTCGTTGTTAGGATTACACACTTTTCACGTGCATACCGATGAGGAATACTTTTTGGAAGTCTTGAACAATCGTTGTCAGGATGAGTCCATTCATCTAGTCCATCTAATATAACCAGACATTTTTCATCACGTAAAATGTCCTTCAAGAAACCTTTCGGCTTTGAAGATGAGCACGGAAGATATTGTATGACTTGTTGTTCAATCATGTCCTCGACATCACAGACTTTAGCTGAATCTCTCAATTGCACTAGAAATAAAAACTCAAAGCCAGATAACGCCTTTAACTCTTCTTCTTTAAAATGCTTATAATTTCTATCCTTTTTATGAGTTTGACACCACGTCAAGGCGAGATATTTTGAAAATGCTGTTTTTCCAAATCCAGCGACCGCTGATAAATATATTTCCCTTGGAACTTCTCTACCCGATGTAAACAGGTCATGTAACGACTTGACTCTAGTTGTTTCTTTCCTTCCACCTAGAAAATTCTGTATGTCAATTTCTGGCATAATGTAGAACCCAGCTAGATGGGTATGGGGATCATCTGTGAGTGGTGAAAGAGGAACTGTACTCTGATAGGTGTTGTACCATGCTATAACTTCATCCTTCAGATCTGAAATAGAAATAATTGACATATTAGTATTATTCATTCAGGTGATGAATTAAAAAAAAAGAAACACCATATGATTAATTAATTATAAAGGTGTCAGTGTGTACACATATATTATAATACATGTATATTAAAACGCAATTAGCCTCACTAATAAAGAAAAGAAAAGCGAACAAAAATCGTTCAAAAACAAAATGTCACAAAATGTTGTTGTTTTTTAAACTATTCCTTAATTAACAATACTGAAAAATTATATTAGTTTATAAAATTAATAGGACATACAAAAATGTTGAAATTGATACAAATTGTATTCGTCTGCCTTTTTTAATTCAAATAGCAGACGAACACACTTTTAAATAATTTGTACGAAATATATCATATAGAATGTCTCAAGTATACCTCTTTTACTGTTTCACTGAACATCTCACTTCATATTTTACTCTATGCAATCTTTCTATAACAAAAAGTCAACTTTTGGTTGCCTCGGTCATTACTAAATTTAAAATGCACTGACTTAACGGTAATGAACATTAAACTATAAATAGTAACCAGGTGTCATGGACTGGCAAAATATATCTATGAAGCGCCATAACTGCCTTATAGCCCGGGCACTATATTAAACATTTATCGGAAAAATATATAACAAGAGCAATGTCAACATGGCCATCCCCCGCCAAATGTGTTTGCTCATTGGAAGAATGTATATGTAGTAGAGCGGAATAATTCCATTTTAAGAGGTCTTTTGGTAATGAAAACTGATGGTTATAGTGATTACAGATTTGAAACCTATGTGAATACTGATGGCTAAAAATAACAAAGGGCAATTACTGAAAAATAATGCAGGGTAGGTTATCATTCTTGTGTGCTGCATCCCTCCTCAGTAAAATCTATCCACCTATGAGGTTTCAAGTTGATACCTCAAATACTTTTTGAGAAAAAAATTGAATTGAAAAATTAAGTATGAAAAAGAACAAAGGGCAATAACTCAAAAATTATAAAAGGTAGAGTTATCATTCTTGTGCATTGCACACCTCCTGAGTGAGATCTATGCACCTATGAAGTTTCATGTTAATATCTCATAGGCTTTTGGAGTTATGCTCTGGACAAAAATCAATTTTGAAAAATAACAAAGGGCAATAACTCAAAAATCATGCAAGGTAGAGTTACCATTCTTGTGCACTGCACTCCTCCTCAATGTGGTCCATCCACCTATGAAGTTTCAAGTTGATAACTCAAATACTTTTAGAGATATGGTCCGGACAAAAATGTCGGACGAAAGGACGGACGGAAGGACGGACGGAAGGACGGAAGGTCGGACGGACGGAGACTATTTCTATATCCTCCGCCAAAAATTTTCGGCGGGGGATAAAAATCATACATGAATGAGATTTTTCTTCTTTTTTAATAAGTGATCATTTTCCAGAACTGTTTGTCGAATTCTATTTCTCAAGATATTCAATAAAACTATCTTTTTTTTTATAAATATTTCAATGGTCTGCCATTTTGGCAATCGGAACATCTTCGGTTATAATCAATTATAACCTCGGAGTAAATTCGGATTGAAAGTAGTTTTACCACGTTGTTTCATATGTAAACAGAAACAGAGAGTGTTATCTTCATATTCTCTTTATTTTGATATCCAAAGAAAAATAAAGTTTGTTTCGGTACAATTATGCTTGAAAATACAAAATGTATGTATAACAACAATTTTGAATTTCAAATTGCCCACTGGTGTACAACTGAAACAAATCCGACTAAATGTCAACAGAATAGATAAATACGGAATCCCTAAAGAAAGCCCAACACGGCAAAATTGAAAATGTTGCAGGCTCGGTTTGATTGAGCCTGTTCATGGACGGTAATGGAAAGTGCAAGTTACCGTCCACGCCCCCTAGCACTGGCTTAAGCAGAATTCAACATTTAAACATGAAATAGTAAAATTCTTAATTTAGAAACATCCGCAGATGTGTTCATACGGCGGTTATCATGGAACCTTCAATGTGACACTTCCGTGCCATTCCACGAAAAGCGGTGTATGGTCCCCAAGCAATAAAAAGCGTGTGCCCTAAACGAGAAAACAATGGGCGGAACTAAATAAAATGGACTTTTGACAGGGGATCAGAGGTTATGAAGCCTGCGTATCACAGATAAGACGTCAAAAGACAATTTAAAAAGCAGGCAACATATCATAAGGGTGATTCAACATTATTCAAGTAGGAATATTGGAACCACTCAACTAGAAAATGCCGAAAAGTTGAAACTAAAAATACCACAAGCACAACAATAATGTCGTGCTGAACGATCTTCAAGGATCGAAAATATAACATCATTGATTAAATGTACGGGGAGACGTTTTACAGCCGCCACACGGCACAATTAACACGTAAGTATATCGTGCCCACGACTAAATTATCTCGTGCCAACGACTTAGTAACTCGTGGCCAAGACATATTATTTCGTTTACACGACTTATTTATCTCGTGCCCACGACTAAGTATCTCGTGGCCACAACATTGTATCTCGTTCCAACCACTGTTAAGCCGGTGCTAGGGGGCGTGGACGGTAACTTGCACTTTCCAGTACGTACGGTTACCGTCCATGAACAGGCTCAATCAAACCGAGTCTGCAAATTTTCAATTGTGTTTTGTTGGACTTTCTTAGAGGATACTGTTTTTCTCCATTTTATTATGTCGTGCCCACGACTTTGGTTTTCAGGGCCACGACAAAGTATCTCGTGGCCACGACTTAATTATCTCTTTGCCACGACGTAGTAACTCATGGCCACGACATATAATCTCGTTCACACGACTTATTTTTATACTTTACAACAGCAGGTGTCAAGTGCTGTGTGGCAGCTGTAAAAATTGCCCCGTACCTTACTTCAGTATTGTTATATTTTTCTGATCCTTCGGGATCATTGATGTCAGCACTATTAAGTGTTGAGAAATGAGTACTGCTCAAGCCGGTGCTTGGGGCGTGAGGGATGTTGCACTTGTTCATTATCCCTCATGTGCAGACTCAATCAAACTGAGTCTACATTTTTCATGTAATTTTGTTGTGATTAATGCGTCCGGGGATCACTTTGTTTCCAGATTTTATACTTCACTATAGCAGGTGTCGAGTGCTGTGTGGCAGCTGTAAAAAATTGCCCCGTACTTCACTTCAGTGTTGTTATATTTTGCTGGTACTTCGGGATCATTGATGCCAGCACTATTAAGTGTTGAGAAATGAGTACCGCTCAAGCCGGTGCTAGGAGGCGTGCGGGATGTTGCACTTATTCATTATCCCTCATGCACACACTAAACCAAACCGAGTCTGCATGTTATACATAATTATGTTAGTTGTGATTAATGCTTCCGAAGGATCACTTTGTTTCCAGAGTTTTATACTTCACATAAGCAGGTGTCAAGTGCTGTGCGGCAGCTGTAAAAAGTTGCCCCGTACTTCACTTCAGAGTTATTATATTTTTCTGGTTTTTCGTGATCATTAATGCCAGCACTATTAAGTGCCGCTTAAGCCGGTGCTAGGGGGCGTGAATGATGTTGCTGATGTTATTCATTATCCCTCATGTACATACTCAATCAAACCGAGTCTGCATTTTGCATGTAATTTTGTTGTGAATAATGCTTCCGGGGGATCATTTTGTTTCCAGAATTTTATTTATCTCATGCCCACGACTTAGTATCTCGTGGCCACGACATAGTATCTTGTGCCAAGGATTTAATTATCTCGTGGCCACGTCTTAGTAACTCACGACCACGAAATAGTATCTCGTGCACAGTGTATTGATAAAAAACAAACACATGTCACATTTGTGCCACCGATGAAAAAAGGAAAGAGCCTTCGATATACTCTATTCGCTATTAGAGATTTGAGATTTTCTCTATTCCAACAAACAACTAATCCAAGTACTTAAAGTTACTGACAGAATGCAATTTTTTCTACGATCCAAATGCAGTATATTAGGCCATTTTTTTATTTTTTGGTTTACTGATTTTTCCAAAAAAAGGTAGGGTCGGAGGAGGGAATATAAAAACAAGAGGGATATGATGGCCCTGAGGTCGCTCACCTGTATATAGGCCCCCTCCCCCCTGGCAGGGCCAATTTTAACCCAAGGGCTTTTATTTGAACAAACTTGGTAGACACCCATAAGAAGATGTTTCAGGCTAAACATCTAAGCTCTAGCTCATTGGGTTTTTTCAAAGAAGATTTTTTAAGTTTTTACTATATATAAACACATATAGTTAAAAACAATGACACCCCTGGGGCGGGGCCAGTTTTGACCCCAGGGCTTTTATTTGAACAAACTTTGTAGACACTTACTAGAAGATGTTTCATGCTTAATATCTTAACTCCAGCTATTTGGTTTTTTTTTTCAAAGAAGATTTTTAAGTTTTTGCTATACACATTTAAGGAAAATCAATGACCCCCGGGGCGGGGTCAATTTTGACCCCAGGACTTTTATTTGAACAAACTTTGTAGACACTCACTAGAAGATGTTTCATGCTTAATATCTAAACTCTAGCTATTTGGGTTTTTTCAAAGAAGATTTTTTAAGTTTTTGCTATACACATATAAGGGAAATCAATGACCCCCGGGGCGGGCCATTTTTGACCCCAGGGCTTTTATTTGAACAAACTTGGTAGACACCCATTAGAACATGTTTCATGCTAAATATCTTAGCTCTAGCTCTTTGGGTTCTTAAAAAGAAGATTTTTTAAGTTTTTACTGTATGCATATAGGGAAAATCAATGACCCCCTGGGGCGGGGCCAATTTTGACTAAAGGGCTTGTCTTTGAACAAACTTGGTAGACACTCATTAGAAGATGTTTCATGCCAAATATCTTAGCTCTAGCTCTTTGGGTTCTTTAAAAGAAGATTTTTTAAGTTTTTACTATATGCATATAGGGAAAATCAATGACCCCCTGGGGCGGGCCCAATTTTGACTCAAGGGCTTTTCTTTGAATAAACTTGGTAGACACTCATTAGAAGATGTTTCATGCCAAATATCTTAGCTCTAGCTCTTTGGGTTCTTTAAAAGAAGATTTTTTAAGTTTTTACTATTTGCATATAGGGAAAATCAATGACCCCCTGGGGCGGGCCCAATTTTGACCCCAGGGCATTTATTTGAACAAATTTGGTAGACACTCACTAGAAGATGTTTCAAGCCAAATATCTAAGGTCTAGCTCTTAGGGTTTTTTAAAAGAAGATATTTAAAGTTTTTTCTTTCGGTTGCCATGGCAACCAGAGTTCTGCATGGAATCAAATTCTTTGAACAATTTTTAAAGGTGACCACCAAAGGAACATTCCTGTAAAGTTTTGATGAAATTGGCTTAGTGGTTTATGAGGAGATGTCATTTAAAGTAAAAGTTTACGGACGGACGGACGCCGGACGAAAAGCGATCACAAAAGCTCACCCTGTCACTTTGTGACAGTTGAGCTAAAAAGGAAACGAAAAATGTTTTCATATCTTAATGTCTGGAAGGTGAGATACTTTGTAAGTATCCCTTCTCTTATGATTAGTCCATCCCGATCTGATAAATGTAATGCCTACATAGTACTTACTAGAGAAAATAAATGACCGACTGTCTAAATTCCACAGTAACATCGTTCACATGTGTGAAAACAAAATAGTATCCAAATATTGATAAAATATCATATTACTATTATTTAATCTACACACGAAATGACCTGGCCAACCCTTCAAAACAGTCGGTAAATCGTTGATGTTCACAGACATTTAGTCCCAGTTGTTTAATCCGAATCATCAAAGGTGCCGAAACTCAACTGACTTGCACTCATTTATTTATAAAACAGAAGTTTAAAAACCTGTCAAGAAAAGATTACACATGTTAAATTATTGCCCAAGTTGAAAAATATTTCTATCGGAAAATAAGCGGGTCAATTACTGACATGTAAATTATTAATCGTAAGTGCATTTATTTTTTAATTTTGTTTGAATGGAAACCTGCATCTAATCTCCTTTTAAAGACTAATGTTTTTGTTAAATCTGTAAATAGTGATCTTGTCACTATATTTCTTTTTAAATTTAATTTAATCTGATTCTCATTGAATTAGATTTCTCTCGCTGTATCCATGAAATGTGATAACTTGCGTATTTTGGCTTTTGGCTTTTTTTGTAGTTGTTTTCTTTGACATTTCTACACAATTGGACCTTCAAAACATATGATTTTATACATACTTACATGAAATATATTTTAAATATATAGATATTAGCCTAATTAATTTGGCGAGAATGGTTTAAACCATTTTGCAGACATTTTTCTTCATGCAAAATACATCGCCGTCAAAAATTATCTCGACGTTTCTTTGACAAGTCTAATAAGTAATAAGTTGGACTTCTATAAATCTCCCATAGGACATTTATATCTTAATTTAATTAGCAGCATATTCCGAATACTTTTTCAGGGCAGATTTTTTTTCATTTTCCCCCAAAAAAGATTCCTGTAAAATTGGTTGATTCTAACTCAAGCACCCAAGGAACAAATAAAAAAAAAAACATAATGAAAGGATTTTTACTATGTCAAGGGAAATAACTCTACAAATACTTGATAAATCCACAAGCGAAACCCAAGGTGCAAAACTACATAATTATGTTGAGGAACCTTCCTGTAAGGTTTAATGACTCTATGTCAAATACTTTTTGAGTTACATGCGACACAGGTTGAAAATTGCAAAATTTTCTAAGTCAAGGGCAATTACTCTAAACATACGAAATAAATCCAGACGAAAACCCCCAGGTGCACAACTACAAATGCAGATCAACATTTTTGTAAAGTTTCATGACACTATGCCAAATCTTTTTTGAGTACATGCGACACAAGTTGAAAATTGCAAAATTTTATTAAGTCAAGGGCAATAACTCTAAAAATACTGAATAAATCCACACGAAAATACCCTGGTGCACAACTGCACATGCTGATCAACATTCCTGTTAAGTTTCATGACTCTAGGTCAAGTACTTTTTGAGTAACGTGCGACACAAAAGAGAACGGACAGACGGATGGATGGACGGACGGAAGGACAGACGGACACACAGACAGAGACTAAGTTATATTTTGAGTTTTAAGTGAATACCTTATATAGTAAATACTAAATGAGTTACTGTCTGGACAAAAATGTAGCATGAAAAAATTACAAAGGGCAGTAACTGAACAAATATGCACGGAAGAGTTATCATTCTTGTGCGCTGCACTCCTCCTGAATGAGATCAATCCACCTATGAAGTTTCAAGTTGATACATGTAATAATTTTTAGATAAGTTCCGGACAAAAAGTATGAAAAATAAAAAAGGGAAATAACTCAAAAATTATAAATTGTAGAGTTATCATTCTTGTGCACAGCATTCCTCCTCAATAAGATCTATCCGCCTAAGAAGTTTCATGTTGACATCTCAAAGATTCTTTGAGTTATGCTCTACTCAGGAAAAAAAAATATGTAAAATAACAAAGGCATTAACTAAAAAATTATGAAGGGTAGAGTTATTATTCTTGTGCATTGCACACCTCCTGATTAAGATCTATCAACCTATGAAGTTTCATGTTGATATCTTAAAGGCTTCTTTAGTTATGTTCTGGACAAAAATTAAGCGTTAAAAATTACAAAGGGCAGTAACTGAAAAATAAAGCCGGGTAGGTTATCATTCTTGTGCGCTGCACTCCTCCTCAATGAGATCTTTCCACCTATGAAGTTTCAAGTTGATACCTTTAACACTTTTGAGGTAAGCTCCGGACAAAAAAGTATGACAAATCACAAAGGGCAATATCTCAAAAATTATATACGGAAGGGTTATCATTATTGAGCACAGCATTCCTCCGCAATAAGATCTATCCACCTATGACGTTGTATGTTGACACCTCAAATACCTTTTGAGTTATGCTCCACTCAGGTGAAAAATTAAGTATGAAAAATAAGAAAGGGCAATAACTCAAAAATAATGAAGGGTAGATTTATCATTCTTGTGCACTGCACACCTCCTGAGTGAGATCTATCGACCTATGAAGTTTCATGTTGATACCTCAAAGGCTTTTTGAGTTATGCTCTGGAAAAATATCAAAGGGCAATAACTCAAAAATAATGCAGGGTAGAGTTATCATTCTTTTGCACTGCACCTCTCTTTAATGAGATCTATCCACCTATGAAGTTTCAAGTTGATACCTCAAATACGTTTTGAAATATGCCCGGACAAAAATGTCAGACGGAAGGACGGACGGACGAAGACTATTTCTATGCCCTGCCGCCTTTTCGGTAGGGGAAAAAAATATATAATTAAATTGATATTTGAATACTCTTTTTGTGCAAACAATTAGTTATAATCAGTTAAAATATAAAAAAATATAATAAACTAGAGTTTGTCACATATTATATTAGTGCCGAATACACCCGACACATGCTTGTCAGAAAACATGCTTATTTGTTAAAAATTTCGCACCAGGGGAGTTTGATTTTTTTTCAGCTATCTGAAACTGTGTGAAAACTCATGACATCAAATGAGAAAAGAAGCGATTATAACAAGGCATCAGAGCATGATTAAGAAAACAAAGTTTGAAAATGAACAGGAACACACTGCATTGTACTTTGCTTTCACACAGTGATATTTATCAATCTGTAAGGTTTCAAGTCAGTAGTTAGTAGTAGAAATTGAGCTATTGAGTGTACAAAAAGTAAGTATAAAAAGACAATGATATCAGAACAATGAATTTAAAATATTGTGGTTCTTGTGCACTTCACCACAATGAAATCTATCCGCTTGTAAAGTTTCAAAACAGAATCTTTAAAAGTATTTGATTTATACGCAGGAAAAGAAACTGGACAAGTTATGTCCAAAACAAAGTTCAAAGTGTTGAAATTACTCCAAAATTATGGAAGGCATGTTTACAGTTCTTATGCACTGCATTTCTACTCAGTGAGACCTAACTACCTACAAAGTTTCATGTTGATACCTTTTATAGTTCTTAAGTTCTGTCATGGACACAATTCAAAGTGTAAAAAATGAACAAAGGGCAATAACTCTAAAATTTTAATAGGGAGGGTAACGATTCTTAGCACTTCTAGTCATTCAGATCTATGTACAGATGATATCTCATTATCCCTCGGACAAGAAATCTGCAACGGACCGTCCGACCGACCGCCCGACCAACCAACCGACCACCAGTTGACTCCAGTATACTATAATTTTACTAACACAACAACTGGAGACATAAGGCTTTATTTATGTAAATTTATCACGGCATGCACATTTCATTTTCGTATTAATGATTCCCTTAAAATCTTGTTGAAAACAATCCAGATGATGAAAAGAAATAGCAATATTGCTCTACATGCATACTGAAAAACTAATCAAGGACCATAACTTTGTCTCGAAGGCTCTTACCAGAACAAGGAAATGATATGCGCATTTCCTTTTGGTATTTATTGTTCCAATAAAGTTTCATTGAATTTCAGCCAGTAGTTGCAGAGAAGTAGCGCATAAATGATTATTCCTCTTTATGCATACTGCATAATCAATCAAGGGACATAAAAGAGTCTGAGCGGCAAAAAGCAACATGCACATCTCCTCTTGGTATTAATGGTTCCTATAAAGTTTTGTTGAATTGCAGCAAGTAGTTGCAATAAGAAAAAGCGTGGAAAACGACTATTGCTCAATATGCATACCACTAACTAATCAATGGCCATAATTTGTCTCAAGGGGTCTGACCAGAACAAGGCGATGATATGAGCATGCCCTCTTGGTATTGATGGTTCCCATTAAGTTTCGTTGAATTCAAGCCAGTACTTGCAAAGAAATGGCACAGTAACGACTATTGCTCTATATGCAAACTGCATAAATAATCAAAGAGTTGAAGTGTCTGACCGGAACAAGGCGATGATATGCGCATCTCCTCTTACTATTGAAGGTTCCCATGAAGTTTTGTTAAAATCAAGCCAGTAGTTGCAGAGAAGTAGCGCGGAAACGATTATTGATCTAAATGCATACTGCATAGCTAATAAAAGGCCATAACTCTTGAGTTAAAGTGTCTGACCGGAACAAGGCGATGATATGCGCATCTAGATCTCCTCTTGGTATTGAAGGTTCCCATAAAGTTTTGTTGAATTCCAGCCAGTAGCTGCAAAGAAGTAGCGCGGAAACGAAATTCGGACGGACGGACAACGGTGAAACAATACCCCCTCCTGATTCCATCGGCGGGGGATATTATTCCAATATCCAAAACCAATTTTTTCAAATTAACAAAAAGTAGACAATATGTCAAAAAGGTTGTGAATAATTACATATTTGTTTACATTTAGATTTATTTTCCTGAGTGTATATAATGATCTACATTTCGGTATACGACAACTTGTTTGTTTTGTTTCATTTTACGCCTTTTTCCAACAGTATTTCAGTCATATAGGCGGATACGTCAACTACGTCAACTAAATCGAGTTACAGTTAACACTTAAATGCAATGTCACATGTTTGTTTGGTTGGGTTCCGGGCGAAAAAACGGCACAGTTTACTTTTCAAATTTCACGACAAATTAAAGGAAAAACCCGATATATAGAAAGTGGCACATTTTCGCTTGGCTGGGCGAAAGGTCGCTACGCGAAAACGCAATTAACTTATGATTTTTCGCGTGGCTGGGTTTTCGCTCCGTCATGGATAGAAACGACAAACTATGGATCGCCGTGACTGTCTTATGTGATCAATGTTTTTGCTATCTTGTGAAACGATGATATTATTTTGTCGTTTGAGCATGTTAACATGTGCAATTCACATCATGTCTTGTCAAAGGATCATGCTGACTTGTGCAAATAACATATTAACTTGTCAAAATATATAATGACTTGTGCAAATGACATGTTAACTTGTCAAAATATAATGATGACTTGTGCAAACGACTTGTTGACTTGTCAAAGTATCGTGATGACTTGTGCAAATGACATGTTAACTTGTCAAAATATAATGATGACTTGTGCCA